>NC_051184.2:112904650-113164649 GCF_013339695.2 Rhipicephalus sanguineus
CAAATATAAGCGCACTGAGGTAATGCACTTAGCCTATGAGTCACTATGTGGGGGGCATCTAGGGCCAAAGAAAACAAAAGCTCGCTATAAGTATAACTTCTTTTGGCCGGGTCCGGCGAAGGAGATATATGAGCATTGTCGTTCGTGCCATGAATGTGAAATTCGTTCAGACAGGCGTCGCACGGATAGGGTGCCTATAACTCCGCTCACTAGATCAGAACACCCTTTCCAAGTTGTCAATGTAGATGTAATCGGGCCCCTGTACACACCGTCAGCGAGAGGGCATAAGTACGCGCTGTACTTAGTGGACCTTTGCACGAGGTGGCCAGAGGTGGTCCCACTACGCTTTTTGACAGCTAAGGCGACTTGTGATGCACTGATTGAGATCTTCAGTCGCACAGGCGTTCCGCAGATGATCTGCTCCGATCAAGGCACTAATTTTAAATCTGAGCTCACGCAAACGATGCTGGACAAATTAGGCTGCACACCAAGATTCTCAACCCCAGAACACCCAGAGAGTAATGGAGTTGTAGAGAGGTGGAATGGAGTACTGAAAAACATTTTGTATCATGTCATTCAGAGAGACTCCAAGAATTGGGACAAATTGATCCCAATGGTTTTATGGGCTTATCGGGAAGTTCCCCGTGAGGTAACCGGAGTAGCTCCGTTTCGTCTATTGTATGGAAGGAATCCCACGGGACCGCTTCTAATACTGCAGAGACGTGGACTGGTGAAATGCCGGTGCCGGCGATATTGAGAGAAAGCCCCGCCAAGTATTTACAGCAACTTAAGGAGCAGCTCGAGACTGCCGCTAATATTGCTGAGCTAATGAGTGCAACTCATCAGGAGAGTTACGCCAGTGCGTATAATCGCAGCACCAGGCTCAAAGCTTTTAACGTTGGCGACCAAGTGGTAGTTTTCGACAATGATCGGAATTGTAAGATGTCACCTAAATGGCTAGGCCCATTCACAGTGGTTGGACGTGAGCGCGAACATTCTTACCGTTGTTAAGGTGTTGAATAGACAGCACTCAACGACAATGAGTAATGGCGACAGTCACGGCAAGGCACGAACTCCCTGCGCGAGCGGCGTTCTTTTTCAAGCAACCAAAGAGGACGACCCACTAGAAGGCGCTGGAGAGGGTAACCCATTACCATGTCCCAAGGCTTCTCTACAATTACCCCGGGTACGAAAAGGGAGCCGTCCGGCGACCTAACAGCTCGTCACTATGAGTGGGTCATAGTAGGCCTTGAGGCGCTCCACGTTGACAATGTCGCGCCCTCGACGGCATGTCCGAAGCTGGTTCGATGGGTTCGATCAAGTAGTTGACCGGGGATGTGCGCTCGACGACCCGGTATGGGCCTTCGTATTTCGGCAGCAGTTTTGAAGAAAGGCCACTTGCAGTGGTAGGGACCGAGAGCCATACGAGCGCTCCAGGAGGAACGTGGGTTCAGAAGTGGTGTGCCATCGCGAATGCTCTTCTGCAGCTCTTGTTCCTGCGTCGTAAATGTCTTGGCAAGCTCGCGACACTCTTCAGCGAGCCTGGCTGTGTCAGAAATAGGCGCACACTCAGATGAATCCGGCTTGTATGGAAGTATCGTGTCGATGGTGTGCGACGGGTGCCTTCCGTACAGTAAGAAGAACGGTGAAAAACCAGTAGTGCTCTGAGGGGCGGTGTTATAGGCGTAGGTGACGAAGGGCAGAATGGCATCCCAATTGGTGTGATCGGCGGCGACGTACATTGACAGCATGTCGCCGAGCGTGCGGTTAAAGCGTTCGGTTAGGCCATTCGTCTGCGGGTGGTAAGCAGTAGTTTTGCGGTGAACAGCATGGCACTCTTTCAGAATGGCTTCCACGACTTCCGATAAGAAGACACGGCCTCGATCGCTGAGAAGCTCTTGGGGTGGACCGTGACGCAGTATGAATCGGTGTAGTAGGAAGGAGGCAACATCGCGCGCTGTAGCCGCTGGGAGGGCGGCGGTTTCGGCGTATCGCGTTAGATGGTCAACAGCGACGATGGCCCAGCGGTTACCAGCCGAAGTCAGAGGAAGTGGTCCATACAAATCGATGCCCACGCGCCCGAACGGACGGTTAGGGCAAGGTAATGGTTGTAGACCTGCTGGCGACACGTGCGTTGCAGGTTTTCGGCGTTGGCAATCGAGGCAGGAGCGAACGAACTTCTGCACGTAGCGGTACATCCCACGCCAGAAGTATCGTTGTCGAATGCGGTGGTAAGTTTTGGATACCCCAGAGTGCGCGCATTGCGGGTCGGTGGAAGGCCTCGCATATTCAGAACGCAGACTGCGGGGTATCACTAGTAGCCACTGGCGGCCGTCGGCGTTGTAATTGCGTCGGTGCAGGAGGTCGTCACGAACGGCGAAATGGTGGGCTTGACGACGCAACGCGCGAGTGGATGGTGTTGCCGTCGGATCAGTGAGCAAGTCGATCAGCGAGGTGATCCATTTATCCTTGCGCTGTTCGGTAGCGATGGTGTGAACGCTGATTGAAGCAACAGCTATGTGAGATACTGAGCAGGGGGCATTGTCGTCAGGCAAGGGAGAGCGCGAGAGGGCGTCGGCGTCAGCATGCTGGCGTCCGTTGCGGTACAGCACGCGGATGTCGTAGTCCTGCAGGCGAAGTGCCCAGCGGGCGAGACGGCCTGAGGGATCCTTCAATGACGACAGCCAGCATAGTGCATGATGGTCGGTGACGACATCAAATGGGCGACCATACAAAAGGTCGAAACTTTGTAAGGGCCCATATGATCGCCAGGCACTCTTTTTCCGTGACTGAGTAATTGGTCTCGGCTCTGGTAAGCGTACGGCTTGCGTATGCCACGACATATTCGGGGAACCCTGGTTTGCGTTGCGCAAGGACAGCGCCGAGGCCTACACCGCTGGCGTCCGTGTGTACCTCCGTTGGGGCCGTAGGGTCGTAGTGGCGTAGTATGGGAGGAGACGTCAACAAACGACGGAGCTTTGCGAACGCGTCGTCACACTCGGACGACCACGAATTTAGGGGTCCGTTACTTCCAAGGAGCTTCGTCAGCGGCGATATGATGGTGGCAAAGTTTCGTATGAAGCGTCGAAAGTATGAACACAGTCCGACGAAACTGCGCAGTTCTTTGACGGACGTAGGTTTGGGAAATTCGGCCACGGCCCGAAGCTTGGCCGGATCGGGAAGGATTCCGTCTTTGGACACGACGTAGCCGAGGATTGTCAGCTGCCGTGCCGCAAATCGGCACTTCTTCAGATTCAGTTGGAGGCCGGCGTTGCTCAAACGTGTCAAAACATGCCGCAGACGTTGGAGATGCGTGGAGAAGTCCGGAGCGAAGACGACGACGTCGTCCAGGTAACACAGGCACGTGTGCCATTTCAAGTTACGCAGAACGGTGTCCATCATGCGCTCGAAGGTCGCGGGCGCATTACACAGACCGAACGGCATGACGTTGAACTCGTACAAGCCGTCGGGCGTGACAAAGGCTGTCTTTGGTCGAGCGTCATCAGCCATGGGTACTTGCCAGTACCCCGAGCGCAAATCGAGAGATGAAAAGAATTCTGCTCCTTGGAGGCTGTCAATCGCGTCGTCGATTCGCGGCAGTGGATAAACATCCTTGCGGGTGACCTTGTTGAGCCGTCGGTAGTCCACACAGAACCGCACAGAACCGTCCTTCTTCGCAACGAGAACAACAGGAGACGCCCATGGGCTGTCGGAGGGCCGAATTACATCGCGTCGAAGCATATCGTCCACTTGCTCGTTAATTACCCGGCGTTCTGTGGGAGACACGCGATATGGACGTTGCCGCAGTGGTGGTTGGGCGCCAGTGTCGATGCGATGCGTAACAGCGGACGTGCGGCCGAGGGATGTTTGCCCGACATCGAAAGAATGACGAAATTCATCCAACAAGCACAGAAGCTGCGAACGCTGGACCGACGTAAGGTTGTCAGCAATGGAGGGACCAAATACATCAGTAGGTGACGAATCAGACGTGGAAACAGCACTGATGGTGCGGGAACTGGTACAGTGCGAGTCATCGGGTGCGTCCAGAACTTGTGCGTCTTCAACGGGTTCCACTTTGCCGAGACATTCCCCTCGAACCAACGTAACAATGCACGGGGATGGGTTGGTAACAAAAAGCGGTGCTGCCCTGAGTGACTCGCACGGTCGCAAAGGTACCAGCAACCCTTTCCTAGTGCAGACGCGGGCAGATGGCGAAAGGAGTGCAATGGTGTCGGAGAGACCGGCGCAGTAGACCGACACAGCCGTTGACGAGTTTGGAGGCACTTTCGTATCGTCTTGACGAGGATCTTGCTCATGCCGATGGACTGTCTGTCGGCGTCAAATGTGAGAACGGTGAGAGTTCGATTTCGGCTGGTGCGCAACGAATTACGGCGTCGTGGCGGGAGAGGAAATCCCATCCCAGATGACGTCGTGAGAGCATGCCGCAATTATGATGAACTCGACGTCGTACAGAACGTCCTGAATGACGACGCGAGCAGTGCATACTGCTGTGGATGAATACTCTGGGAGCTCGCGGTACGAGGGACATCCCAGAAAGTGGCGTCATCACTTTTCGAAGTAAGCGGCAAAGTTTTGCGTCCATAACGGATACAGCGGCTCCAGTATCGATAAGGGCCGATGCGCGAACACCGTCCACAAGCACGTCGATTACATTCGATGGACTTCGCTGAGGGCTTTCACAGTTCGATAGCGTCGCAGCCCTTGCCTCCTGGACTGCGACGACTAGTTTTCCTGCTCTCGTGCGACCGAACGTGGCCGCATGGGTGACAGTGATCGACGTCGTGGAGACGGAGAGCGGCGAGTAGCTGGAGGTGGGCGTGACGTCGGCGACATAGGTGGAGGTGGGTCGTAGAATGCACGGCTTGACTGGCTGGTGACAGGTGACGCGACTCGAGGCGGCTGCACGCGTTGACAATAACGTGCCACGTGACCGGCGTAACCGCAAGCAAAGCAGATGGGCCGGTTGTCGGGGGTGCGCCATCGGTTCGCCGGGGTAGGTCCCGCCCATGTCGCAGGACGTGATTGACGGTCGGCTGCTGAAATGACTGCATGGTGGGCTGCAGTCGGGGCCGAGGGATGGCGTCAGCATATGTAGCCGGCACACCCGCCTCAAAGAACGGAGGTCTAGCGGCGGCTTCGGCGTAACTCATTGGGGCAGCCGCAGGAATTACTTGGGGCGTCCTGGCGACAACTTGAGCGTAACTCTGGGCGCAGGAGCCGGAGGTTGCGGGTGGTACTCAGGCATGACCTCCGCAATTTCCTGCTCAATCGCTCGGCGGAGAGGAGGAAGAAGGGTGGTCGACGACTGTTGAACGTGCGGCGGGTGGGCAAAGGCGAGGAGGGAGACTGGCGTGCAATTTCCTCGCGCACGAATGACTTGACTTCTGCCAGCAACGCGGCCTGGTCAGATATTGCCGCCAAGCCAGCAAGCTCTGCGTCGCGTGATGGGGAGCGACGGGTCATCGAACGCTGCCGGCGGAGCTCCTCGTAGCTCTGGCACAGCGTTATGACCTCGGCCACTGTGCCAGGGTTTTTGGCGAGCAGCATGGTGAAGGCATCGTCGTCAATGCCTTTCATTACGTTCCGGATCTTGTCAGACTCAGACATGGTTCCGTTGGCCTTCTTGCACAAGTCGAGGACGTCTTCGATATAACTTGTGAAAGATTTGTAGCGGCAGCAGCATCGGCGTCGCAAAGAAGAGGACGGAGACGCTCGCTCTTGCACGAGGCAGGTGCCGCTGCCACGGGCCTGCGCGCGCTTGCGTTCGAAAGAAAGAGATTAAAAATACTTCTGGATCAGGGCGGTCCGTGTCGGCTCGCTCTCTCTCTCTGGCAAGATCGAGACTTCGCCGTCTGTTGAGTCGCCCATCGCCACAGTTTGGTGACCCGGACGTGATTGTGGCCATAGGACGTTTCCGTGGCAGAAGCGACCATGGAACAGACTGACGGTACAAGTTCTCGAGACCAGAACCTTCCCGAGCAACGCGGTGAGCCTTCCTGTTCAGCCATCGCTGTCCGCCTTCCGCAGTACTGGGACCAGCATCCTTCGGCGTGCTTTCTTCAGGCGGAATCACAATTTGCAAGTTGCTGGTATGCCGCTCCCAAGCTACGAAGTTCCACTACGCTGTTGCGGCACTCTCGCCCACCGCCATTGACGAAGTAGCGGATCTGTTGAGCAACCCGCTGTCTGCGAACGCCTACGACGATCTCAAGACGACCCTGCTACAGCGCACGGCAGTTTCACAGCGTGCTCGCATACAGCAGCTTCTGTCCGCTGAAGAACTCGGCGACCGACGCCCCAGCCAACTTCTTCGCCGAATGAAGCAGCTGCTCGGAGACAACGCGAGATCCGTCGACGACGCGCTGTTACGCGAGCTGTTTTTACAACGACTGCGGCTACGTGCAGATGGTTCTGGCAACAGCTTCTACCATGGACCTCACCGGACTTGCCGCGTTGGCCGACAAGGTGATGGAAGTAGCCACGCCAGCCATCGCAGCCACGACACCGTCGACTGGTGAGAGTACCACCACGCTGCGAACTCTGCCGTCTTTTTCGATAGCCCAGTCGCCGCTCGACGCCCTGTGTGAGCGTCTCGAACGCATCGTCTCTGCAGCAGAACATCGCCGCGCGTCACCTCACCGTTCACGCCACCGAAGTTCCAACAAGCCGAGACGCACACCCACTAGCCGTGACGCGTCACCAACGCCTGGCATCTGCTACTACCATCGCCGTTTTGGAAAGGACGCTCGTCACTGCCGCCGTCCATGTGCGTGGCAGGGAAACAGGCCGGCCGACCTCTGACGGCGACCAGTGGTCCGGCCCAGCACACAAGTCGCCACTTGTACCTCACGGACAGAGCCACAGGACAACGTTTCCTAGTCGACACTGGTGCAGACGTAAGCATTATTCCTGCTCAACGCTCCGACCGAAAAACGACACCTGTGTCGTTTTTGCAAGCTCTCAACGGTACCAGGATTACAGTCTACGCATCACGCTCCGTCATGCTCAATCTTGGCCTCCGACGAGCGTTTCGCTGGATTTTCCTGGTTGCAGATGTCCGACGCGCCCTCATCGGAGCTGATTTCCTGCACCACTATGGGCTCCTTGTCGACGTGAAACACCGTCGTCTTATCGACTCTCTTACCCACCTGACCGTTACCGGCGCCCTTGCAACAACCACATCGCCGATCGCGCCCATATCTTCTATGCTGGAAGAACCTTTCGCCGAGCTCCTCCGTGAGTTTTCCACTTTGACGCGACAGCCGGACTGGACGCAACCGGTCCAACACGACGTTTGTCATCACATCGTCACCTCCGGCCCTCCGGTTTATTTTCGACCTCGGCGTTTGTCCCCTGAGAAACTCAAGGTTGCCCGCGCGGAGTTCGAGCACATGCTCGCACTCGGGATCATCCGACCTTCTTCTAGCAACTGGGCGTCTCCGCTTCATATGGTGCCGAAGAAGTCTGGGGATTGGCGTCCATGTGGCGATTACCGGGCGCTCAACAACATCACGGTTCCTGATCGCTACCCACTTCCGAATATCCAGGACTTCACGGTAGCACTGCACGGTGCGACGATCTTTTCTAAGATCGATCTTGTTCGCGCCTATCATCAACTGCCAGCCGCCGAAGAAGACATCCCGAAGACCGCCATCACCACACCTTTCGGTCTTTTTGAATTGCTCCGCATGCCCTTCGGCCTACGGAACGCTGGCCAATCGTTCCAGCGTTCATCGACTCCGTCACCCGAGGCTTGCCATTCGTCTTTGCCTATATAGACGATCTCCTTGTCGCAAGTCCTTCCGCTGAAGAACATATTCAACACCTGCGGTTGTTATTCTCCCGCCTCGCCAGCCGCGGAATCGTCATCAACGCCGCCAAAAGTGAATTGGTCGACAGGAACTCGAGTTCCTTGGACACGTAGTCGACGCGAACGGCATTCGACCACTGCCGTCCAAGATTCGCGTCGTCGAAGATTTCCCACAACCGACAACGATGACCAAACTTCGACAATTTCTCGGGTTCGTCAATTTCTATCGACGGTTTATACCCGATTGTGCACGACTGGTCGCCCCTCTAACGGTCTTCTCAACTCCAAAAGGAACCAAGCGCTTCAGTGGACTGAAGAAGCCGCCACGCGTTCACAAGAGGTCAAGAGTGCCCTCGCCAGTGCAACACTCCTGAAACATCCGAAACAAGATGCACCGACTGCTATCATGACAGACGCCTCGAACAACGCTGTCGGCGCCGTTTCGCAACAATTCATCAATGGTACATGGCATCCAGCTCGCTTTCTTTTCAAAGAAGCTGAAGCCTGCACAGAGCCTCTACAGCGTTTTCGGCCGCGAGCTACTCGCCGTGTACTTGGCTGTTCGACACTTCCGGCGCTTTCTAGAAGGTCGTCAGTTTAGCGTCCTGACCGACCATAAGCCCCTTGTGCACGCGATGAACCGATCTGCGTCCTACTACTCGCCTCGCGAGAGTCGACATCTCTCCTACATCTCGGAGTTTACCACAACGTTCCAGTCATGTCAAAGGCGCCGACTAACATTCCTGCCGATGTTCTGAGCCGCGTCGATGCAGTCTCCACAGCAACTGCAGAGCCTTCCATTATCGACGTCGGCGTACTCGCTACTCACCAGCGTGACGACACCGAGCTACGTAGCCTCCGAAATTCGTCAACGTCCCTGAAGCTGGAGGACGTCGTTTTGACTTCAGATGGTACATCGGTAGTGTGTGATACTTCTACCGGCACACCCCGACCTTTCATCCCGGAACCGCTTCGCAGACGCCTGTTCGACGCTGTACACAGTCTGTCGCATCCCGGAATTCGCGCTACACAAAAGCTCATTTCCAGTCGCTACGTTTGGCCTCAGCTAAACGCCCATGTTCGCGACTGGGTGCGCTGTTGTTTGCCGTGTCAACGCTCCAAGATCCAGCGCCATCCTATTCCACCTGTGAAGTCCGTCCTTCCACCGGACGCGCGTTTTGACACCATGCACTTGGACCTGGTCGGCCCTCTCCCACCTTCCAAGGGCTACAGTTACATACTGACATGCATCGACCGCTACACACGATGGCCAGAAGCTACACCCATCGCCGACATATCAGCGCCCACAGTCGCAGCAGCCTTCGTGTCGACATGGATTGCGAGGTTCGGCTGCCCATCTACCATAGTCACCGATCGCGGTCAGCAGTTTGATTCGGCGCTCTTCAGCGAACTCCTCAAGCTTCTCGGAACGACACGCCTCCGCACGACCTCTTACCACCCACAAACCAATGGGCTGGTCGAACGTTCCCACAGGCATCTAAAGTCCTCCCTCATGGCACAAGGATCACCAGAGAAGTGGGTCGTTCAACTGCCACTCGTTTTGCTTGACATTAGAACTGCCATCAAAAGCGATCTGGGCTGTTCATGCGCCGAGTTGGTCTACGGCAGTTCGCTACGCCTACCATGCGACTTCTTCGAAGCCCCCGCCAAAACACCTGTGCCATTAGCCGGAGACTACGTTTCCGACCTGCAAAACATCTTCCAGCATACGCCCCGTGCCTACACGCCCGCACGAACGAGAGCTCCTTACGTGTCTCCGCAGCTCACCTCTGCTACACACGTTTTCGTGCGCAACTGTGCTGTGCGGAAGCCTTTGCAGCCGCACTACTCCGGGCCGTATCGGTTGTGAGCGTCGTCCGCGACATTCGTCGTCAACGTCACGGCCGGCCCGACACAATCGCTCTCGAACGTATCAAGCCTGCCTATTTCGAAGCAACGTTGCCATCGCCCCACCATCGTGCGACGCAGCGCTACTGCGTCCCGGATCGCTGCCTTCTCATGCGACACCCAAGACATACCGTGTCACCTGGATTATGATCGTTCGTCGGACTTTCCTACTCTCTAGGGGGGGAGCCCTCTGTAGCGGCAGCAGCATCGGCGTCGCAAAGAAGAGGACGGAGACGATCGCTCTTGCACGAGGCAGGTGCCGCTGCCACGGGCCTGCGCGCGCTTGCGTTCGAAAGAAAGAGATTAAAATACTTCTGGCCAAGGCGGTCGTGTCGGGCTCGCTCTCTCCTCTGGCAAGACCGAGACTTCGCCGGTCTGTGAGGTCGCCCATCGCCACAGATTCACCAGCCTGCTGAGATCGTTCACGTAAGCGCTGTTCGGCTTGCAGCTTACGAACTGCTGGGCGGCCAAAAACGCTGATGACGGCGGTCTTGAAATCGGACCAAGACGCAAATCGGACGCTGTGGTTGTTGTACCACAAGCTTGCTACGCCCGCGAGGTAGAATACCAAGTTGCTTAACTTGCCTTTTCGTCCCATTGTTGGGAGATGCTGACGCGCTCGTAAATTGCGAGCCAGTCCTCCACGTCGGTGCTATCGGCGCCAGTGAAGATAGGTGGATCGCGTATACGGGGGACACCGGGACATGTGCTCGTTGCGAGAGGAGGCGTTTGCTGGGCGGCGTCTTGAGGCATGGTAGATGGCAGGGTACGGCATCGCAGCTCCAGGGGCATTGAATGGGAGCAGAGCACTCTCCACCAAATTGTTAAGGTGTTTAATATACAACACTCAACGACAGTGAGTAATGACGACAGTCACGGCAAGGCACGAACTCCCTGCGCGAGCGGCGTTTTTTTCAAGCAACCAAAGAGGACGACCCACTAGCAGGCGCTGGAGAAGGTAACCCATTACCATGTCCCAAGGCTTCTCTACACCGTGTTGAAGCATCTGAGGGAAAGGTGAAAAGTGTCCACGCCAACAACATTCGTCTTACTGTGCAAGGGTCAGTCATATTGTGGTCGTCTTCGCTGAGGACCATGCTTTTGGGGAGGTGGAATATGCTCCACAACAACCACTATAAAGCGGGAAGAGCTAGTGCTAACGAGCGAGAAGGTTGCTCACCTTGATGCTGACGCACAGGCGGAAATACAGGCGGTATTCCAGAGAATTGCACACTCTTTGACGGCACCCCGGGTATAGCGAAGGTAGACGAACATAAGATAGAAATAGAACCGGGCCACCAGCCAAAAAAAGGTGTTTACATCGGGTGCCGGAACTATAAAAGAAGGAGTCAGCCGGCAAGTGACGAGCTTTTGACTTCGAAGTGATCTACCCCACGGAGAGTGAGTTCGCACACCCGGTAGTATGCGTCGGAAAGAAAGATGGGACTATCCGCATGTGTGTGGACTATAGGGCGTTATATGCTGTCACCAAAGTGGATGCGTTCCCTATGATGAATCCTCAGGAATTGATTTTCCGAGTAGGTAGAGCGCAGTTCATTACGGTAGTGGACCTTAGGCGCGGGTACTGGCAGGTACCGATGGAAGAGAAGAGAGCAATTCACCGCGTTTGTTGTAACGCATGAGGGTCAGTACGCATGGAAAGTGATGCCTTTCGGGCTAAAAAATTCCGCGTTAACCTTTCAAAGAATGGTGAATAAGCTCTTGTCGCAACATCAAATGTATGCCACGCCATACCTTGATGATATTGCTATTTTCTAGCACTTGGGAGGAGCACTTAAAGCATCTCAACATTATTCTTAAGGTTAGATAAGGCGGGACTGAACGCCAGTACGGAGAAGTGTCAGGTTGCGCAATCCCACAACATTACCTGGGGCACATTGTCGGTTCAGGGACACATGCACCAGACCCTGAAAAAATAGCAGCGATTAAGAACCTGGTACCACCGCGCACCAAAAAGGAACTCTACGCCCTGTTAGGATTTTGCGGCTACTATCGCGAATACGTCCGAGGATACGCAGAGGTGACGAGCCGCTCACGCTGTTAACAAAGAAAGCGGTACCTAATAAGATACCCTGGCCGGAGGAAGCCCAGGCGGCATTTGAGATTCTCAAACGATCTTTGTGCGAGGCCGTGGCGCTTAACACTCCAGAGCCATCTCAGCCCTACTGGCTTTTCACAGACGCATCAGCTACGGCGGCGGGAGCATGTTTGGCGCAAATGTCAGCCGAGGGCAAGAGAAGCCTATCGCCTTTGCAAGCCACCGCTTCTCACCGACCCAGATGCGCTGGTCGACTATTGAGGGAGCGTTCGCAATAATATGGCCTTAAAGAAGTTTGACTACTGGCTTTCGGTGCCATAGTAAACGTCGTTTCCGACCACAATCCGCTGTCGTACCTTACAACTTCGACTCCGCACGGGGCGAAATTGACAAGATGGGCGCTGGCGTTACAGCGATATCATGTGTCAGTACAACATCGGAAGGGCGTAGTATGGTAATGCGGATGCATTATCAAGGCTCCAGAGTAGTCTATGGAAGCCATCAGAAAACAGTGCCATGCCAACTGGGGGGGACGTGAATGTTCCTGCCCACTTGCTGCTGATATTGTGGACTGTGTGATTGTCAATTCAAGAACAGACATTAGTGATCATACTGCTTGAAGCAGCAATGGGTGCTTGATTGTTTAGCATGTACTTGTTTACATTTCTTGTATTCTCTATTGGTGTCTTACAATTGTGTTGAATGTTTGTGTAGACTGTTGTATGGTTAGAAAGTCCAGCGACCTAATCGCGGCAGTGCTTTATCGTATCATTGAGCGTAGAACAGCCCAGCGTACTCTTTAGGGGGATGTGTTAAGTTTTGGCCGCTCATAAGTCGATTGTGCAGACGGGACGGGACGGCGCGGCACGGTACGTCGTACAAAGCTTCTTTCTCGGCTCTCCCCCTGCCTGTTCTTTCGCTGTGTAATTATCAAGAGAAAACAAACGGCTTCCTTTGAGCAAGCTTGTCTACCCCGATGGCCGGCATGGGTTGCGGTCAAGCGACCGTTCTCAGAGGTCGGCGGCCCGAATGTGTGGGAAAATGAGGAGGACATCCCCGGCTCTATGCCGTCGCTCGAGGCGACAGTATGCGTGACCCCAACAACGACCGACATGTGCTTTCGCAACAATGCGAGGTCGAATGCGTGGGAGGCAGGGTCACGCAAACGCCTTTTCTTTCCCGGAACCATTTAACGACTGGCACCGCGGGTTCAACTCGATGAGTACGGGAAAATGGCGTGAATGCACCTGGCCTAAGATACCGATGTTTTTCGACCGTGAGAATCCCTGAGAGCGTGGGAAGGAGAGAGAGAGCCATGATGGGAAAGAGTGCCAAAACGCCTGTCTGCGCTGTAAAGACACTGCTGTCGAGATTAAGGACAGCCCAGTAGGAAGTTGCTTAATCTCAGGATAAACAGATTGGATAACAGAAGGTTGAGGCGGACCAGCAGTGGCCACCTCCCCTTTTCTTGTTACCGCAAGGTACTTAAGACTGGACGGAATTCGTTTCCCTTCATTCTAGGCTGTAATCACTTAACTGATCGATCAGTAAGACTCCATACGATGTAACTTCTGTCTGGCCGTAACCACTTGGTGGTCGAACAGTGAGACACGGTTCTTCGTATGCAGTAACAGTGTTCTAGGCTCTAACTTAAGAAAGTTAAGTAGAAGAGTAAGATGCGGTTGATGTCTATGTTATCATCAGTGTGCTTTGGCAAGATGTACATATGACTGTAAATATTTCGCTACAATATAGCTTCAAGTTTTTATTACCTCCAACCTGCCTCCTGCTTCATCGACGTCGATCATCTCCTTGGGGACTTCAATCAACATCAAGGAGAAAACGAACAAGAAGGAAAAGCATATCTCAAGGTACTCGTCAAAGACGACACCACACTTTCTGCAAACTCGTCAACGGTGTCAGTCTATTGCACCGGTCTCGCTGACACCGTTGCACTCCTTTCTCCATCTGACCGCGTTTTCAACAGGAAAGGCTTGCTGGTGCCATTTACGAACGTGCATGTCACTCAGGGCGACACCGATATTTTCGTTACGAACCCATCCCCGTACATTGTTACATTGGTGCGAGGGGAATGTCTCGGCAGAGCGGAGCCCTCGAAGACGCACAAGTTATGGACGCACCGGGTGACACGCACTGCGCCAGCTCCCGTTCGCTCAGTGCTGTTTCCACATCTGATTCGTCACCCTCTGATGTATTTGGTTCCTCGATTGCTGACAACCTTACATCGGTCGAGCGTTCCCAGCTTCTATGCTGTTGGAAGAATTTCGTTCTTCGTTCGATGTCGCGCAAACTTCTCTCGGCCGCACGTCTGCTGTCACGCATGACATCGACACTGGCACCCAACCACCACTGCGGCAACGTCCATATCGCGTATCGCCAGCAGAGCGTCGTGTAATTAACGAGCAAGGCGAAGACATGCTTCGCCGCGATGTTATTCGACCCTCTAACAGCCCGTGGGCTTCTCCTGTCGTTCCGTTGCGAAGAAGGACGGCCCTGTGCGGTTCTGTGTAGACTACCGACGACTTAATACGATTACCCGTAAGGACGTTTATCCCCTACCTCGAATAGACGACGCCATTGACAGCCTGCAAGGAGCAGAATTTTTTCATCGCTCTATTTGTGCTCAGGGTACTGGCAAGTCCCCATGGCTGATGACGCTCAACCGAAGACAGCGTTTGTCACACCCGAAGGCTTGTACGAGTTTAACGTCATGCCGTTTGGGCTGTGTAATGCACCCGCGACTTTGAGCGCATGATACTAGCATGACGATACTAGGATACGTCGTGTCCAAGGACGGAATTCTCCCTGGTCCAGCCAAGCTTCGGGCCGTGACAGAGTTCCCCAAGCTACGTCTGTCAAGGACTGCGCAAATTCGTAGGATTATGCTCCTACTTTCGGCGCTTTATCCGAAACTTCGCGACTATCATATCGCCGCTGACGAAGCTCCTTGGCAGCAACTGGCCCCTCAATTCGTGGTCGTCACAGTGCGACGACGCTTTCGCAAAGCTCCGTCGTTTGTTGACGTCTCCTCCAATACTACGTCACTACGGCCCTACAGAGGCACACACGGACGCCAGCGGTGTTGCCTCGGCGCTGTCCTTGCGCAGCGCAAACCTGGGTTCCCAGAATATGTCGCGGCATATGCAAGCCGTACGCTTACTAAAGCCGAGACCAACTACACCGTCACGGAGAAAGAATACCTGGCAATCATCTGGGCCCTTGCGAAGTTTCGGCCTTATTTGTATGGTCGCCCATTTGATGTTGTCACCGACCATCATGCACTGTGCTGGTTGTCGTCGTTGAAGGATCCTCAGGCCGTCTCGCCTGTTGGGCACTTCGCCTGCAAGACTACGACATCCGCGTGCTGTACCGCAACGGACGCCAGCATGCTGACACCGACGCCCTGTCGCGCTCTCCCTTGCCTGACGAAAATGTCCACAGCTCAGTGTCTCACTTTGCCGTTTCTTCCATCGACATTCACACCATTGCTACCGAACAGCGCAAGGGCCAATGGATTGCCTCACTGATAGACTTACTGACTGATCCGTCGGCCACACCATCTACTCGCGCGTTGCTTCGTCAAGCCCACCATTTTCGCCGTTCGCGACGACCTGCTCCATCGACGCAATTACAACGGCGACGGCCGCCGGTGGCTACTAGTAATACCCCGAAGGCTGCGTTCTGACATATGCGAGTCGTTCCACTCTGATCCGCAGTGTGCACACTCTGGCGTATCGAAAAACCTACCACCGCATTCGCCAACGGTACTTTTGGCGAGGGATATACCGCTACGTGCAGAAGTTCGTTCGCTCCTGCATCGACTGTCAGCGCCGCCAAAACATCAACGCACCTGTCGCCGCAGGTCTGCACCCTCTACCTTGCCCTGACCGACCGTTTGGGCGCGTTGGCATCGATCTGTATGGGCCACTTCCTCTGACATCCGCTGGTAACCGCTGGGTCATCTGTCGCTGTAGACCACCTCACGCGATACGCTGAAACTGCCGCCCTCCCTGTGGCTACAGCGCGCGATGTGGCCTCTCTTCTGCTCCACCGATTCATGCTGCGTCATGGTCCGCCCCAGGAGCTGCTCAGTGATCGAGGCCGTGTCTTCTTGTCGGAAGTAGTGGAAGCCATTCTGAAAAGAGTGCAACGTTGTTAACCGCAAAACTACTGCTTACCACCCGCAGACGAATGTCCTCACCGAACGCTTTAAACCGCACGCTCGGCGACATGCTCTCGATGTACGTCGCCGCCGACCATACAAATTGGGATGCCATTCTGCCCTTCGTCACGTACGCCTACAATACCGCCTCTCAGAGCACTACTGGTTTCTCACCATTTTTCTTATTGTACGGCAGGCACCCGTCGCACACAATCGACACCATCCTTCCCTACAAGCCAGATCAATCTGAATGTGCGCCTATTTCGGACACAGCCAGGCTTGCTGAAGAATGTCGCGAGCTTGCGAAGACCTTTACAACGCACGAACAAGAGCGCAGAAGAGCCTGCGCGGTGACACCACCACTTCTGAGTCCACGTTCCTCCCTGGAGCGCTCGTGTGGCTCTCGGTCCCGACCACTGCAACTGGCCTCTCTTCCAAACTACTGCCCAAATACGAAGGCCCCTACCGTGTCGTGGAACGCACATCCCCGGTCAACTACCTGATCGAACCCATCGAACCATCTTCGGACATGCGCCGTCGAGGGGCGCGACATTGTCAACGTGGAGCGCCTGAAGCCCTACCATGACCCACTCATAGTGACAAGCTGCTAGGTCGCCAGGCGGCTCCCTTTTCGTACCCGGGGCAATTGTAGCGAAGCGTTCGTAGTCGGTAATGGGTCGTCCTCTCGAGCGCTTTCTAGTGGGTCGCCTTTTCTCTGAGAGCACGCTCCTCGTGCAGAGAGTCGGCCCTGCTTTTGACTGTCGCCGTCGCCGAGTGCCCGCTAATAAACGTCTGACAGCGCTATCACTGTACAGCGTGCTTTGCTTGTACTATATATCAGTTAGTTTTCTGGGCACAAGCTTGCGCAATGAGCAGTTTTCGTCTCTACCAGAGTGACTGCCGCTTTCTTCATTGTCACCACCACGAGACAATACAATATATATGAGGCATTTCAGGGGTTCACATGTTCTCTCGTTGAAGAAAAATTGTTAAAAACATTGCACGGTAGTGAATATATTGATAACAAACTCTTTACGCCAGCAGATAAGTAGAACATGAAAAGTCATTGCAGTTTTATGAGCTCTAAGTACACACGATGCGTCACTAAAAATTTCGCTAGCAACGTTGTTGCTGCTGTACACCGGTGATTCGGTATTGTCTAACGGTCTTTTAAAGACAAGGTAAAACTCTAGACCGGTATTTGCGCCATAGTGCGGCGGCTTTCTTATTGAAGTTCTTGTGATTAGATGTCGACCCGCAAGGTGGTCGGCAAGCTGAGCAGCGGTTTCCCATCAATTACAAAAATGTCAGGCAAGAGCCGCTGTCAGTGAAGAGCTGTCCTCTTGAGCAGCCAAAACAAAGCCCAATAAGTTCTGTCAGAAGTAAACTAATGCACTTTGAGCAAGAAGGACAAAACTTTGCGATACTAAGAGATACTTCATTAAAGTGAAACAAAATTGTCTGATTAAAGAAAATTCCAAGCAAACCTTTTCGTGCATAGGCGTTTGCTACTGCATTATGGGGGTCTATAATAGCAAATTTGCGAATGTATCGAAGTATCTTAAGATACAATTGGTATGTATCGTATCTGATACAATTATTGCGGTAGTATCTTGTATCTGTATCTCCAATACTTCTTGCCTGAGTATCTTGTATCGTATCGCGATACAATTTCAAAGTGTCTTGCCCATCCCTGGTTCGAGCAAGGACGACGGAGGCCTTCAACTCACAAGAAACAACAATAATTTATTCAACTCTACGCTGCATACGCCGGGGTCGGTCCAGGGACACGAGACGACGAGGGCGGCGACCATGATCGGCGGCAGCAGCAATCGGCCAGCGCGTCCTTCCGGGCAGCCGAGGCACGTCTCCCTTGGGCAGTGCGCAGGCTGCCCCTTTTAAGCCGCGCAGCTGGGCCACGCGCACCGCCTCGGCTCAGCACGTGGCGCTATCGCGCGATAGCTGGTGGGCGTGGTTCCCACACGTCCCCCCCCCCTCAAAATGACGTGGTGGGGACCGGAGGATGGTCCGGAAGGTCCGGCTGCAGGGACCCTAAAGCATAGCGAGGGCAATGAAAACCAGTAAATATTTTCTTCTCGCCACCAACAAAATTTTGTGCATTCAAAGCATAACAATGCGAACGGGACCTTAGAGTACTTTGGGAAGGCTCTACGAATGATTCCTCCTCCCTCCAAATTCTAAGGAAAACGGAACTGGAAAAAATACAAGTACAGGGATTGAGTCATTTTCGCAAACCCCTCTTGTCTATCACCGGGGACGCAGGTTGTAACCACTTGCTTGGTGGTGTGGGTGACTGGGTGGCCGAGCCCTGGTGAGGCATATCTGGATCATCAGCTGCTGCGGCTTGCCGCGCATAAAATCGTTTCGGATCTGAGACATGAATAGGGCCACACGCTTGATTAGTTAAGCAATCTTTCAGCATGTACGAGAGCCTGGATTTCTGGGTGATTCTATACGGTCCGTCCCACCTGTTAGCTAAGGAAGAGGCAAAAACCTTTCGAGCGTCGCTGAGCGGGTGTGTCCGCTTCCACACCAAGTCCCCAAACCTCAAAGCTAACGTTTTGTCGACGCTTGTCATACCGTCCTGCCTGTTCCATTCGGCCCACGTCGACGTGCTGTCTGGCTTGTTGTACCGCGTCGGTCAGCCTCTTTCCCGGTCCCCTGCAAACTTTGAATAAGGCCTTGAAGAAGCGGCTGTACACGTCAAAGCACTGCCCTGCGGAAAGCTCAATTCTTTGCCCAGGATAAGTTGCGCAGGAGTCAAACCTATTGAGCGATTAACTGTCGTTCTAGTTGCGAACGCTTTTCTGCCAGTTTCAGATCCCAGTCTTTATGACGCTCAGTAGGCGCGACAAGCCCCACGTTTGGCGCCATAGTGGGGTTCGTGGCCATCCGCCCCAAGGAATGCCGTCAGAGACGGCTGGAGAACTAGGAAAACATTTATTAGTTAAAACAAACTTCAACGGTAACGCAAAATAACAGTAAACTTCCGGCCCTTAACCTTGGCCCCGGCGGGGCGCGCGCAGTAGAGAATCGGTGAAATAGAGCTGAATATCGCTGAAGTAGAGCAACAAAGAAAATGTACTTTTTGTATTAGCTGTAGAGGGCGGCAAAGTCAAAACGTCGCGTTTTGCCCCGCGTCTCAATTTGCACCGCCTTACCCTAATATCTTCCTTTCTTACTTTCTCTCTTTCTTTCTTTCTTTCCTATTTCTTCCTTTATGTTTGCCTTTCTTTCTTTCTTTCTATCGCATTTCGAGATGCTATCTTCTGTTTCCTTCCTCCATGCCGGAAATGGGACCGCTATCCTCGTATTTAGCGGTGCAACGTTTCAGTTGCTACAGGCAACGAAGGTCATGCGTTCAAATGCAGGCATAATTGAAATGGGGCAACGTTTAATCACAAGGGACCTCTGTAAAAGGTCAAACTCCCTCGACCGCGGGACCACCAGTTATTGCCATACCACCATACGAATACGCAAGTGACCGACCGACAATCGAGGAACTCATTTTTGCGCACCAGGATTGATCTACATCTACAGGCGCCACGTTCGCTTCTTCCTTTATATATATATTTTTTGCGGTCACAACTACGTGGCCACAACTTCGCCCACAACATGGACAGTTGCGCCATCTATGGATGGGTCTGAGAACTGCAACGTGACATGCGGCGCGGGTACTCATGCGTCGTCAGACCTAGCCCTTCCACAGCTCCGCTAATAAATTGACGACAAATCAGAGATCGTTCAACTGCAAAACCTACGCAAAGGTCACAAGCCACTTGCTAAACTTCGTTGAATAAAGGGTCGCTATTGTCGTTCCTTGGCGGCAGCCGGTCAGCAGGGCGCGTCTCACCATTGGAATTGCAAGCTACAGAAACGTGCTCCATATCTGCAGTGATCAAGAACGATCTTTTACTGCGAAGATGCTTTTGCATACCCTGTGCCCAGGTTTCGAGAAAAGGAAGACAAATGCCAGAACCACTACGCTGTACACACATGATTGCACAACAGGAATTTACGGGAAGCGTATGAATGAGTTCTACCGACGATCACGAGACCAGGGGGAAAGAGGCGCCTAGTGAGGGAGCGATATGATATGAGGACACGAGTGTAACCGCGAAGCGAAAATATAATATTATCTGGCGTTTAACGCCCCAAAACGTCGATATGTTTATGAGGGACGCCGTAGTGGAGGGCGTTGGAAATTTCGACCACCTGGGGTTCTCTAACGTGCACGTAAATCGATGTACACGGGCCTCAAACATTTTCGCCTCCATAGAAAATGCAGCCGCCGCGGCCGGGATTCAATGGCGCGACCTTCGGGTCAGCAATCGAGCGCCGTAAGCACTCGACCACCGTGGCGAGGCAACTGCGAAGTGTTATGCCAGGGCTCCCAACCCAAACTTCCTTGCTTCGACAAGAAATTCAAGCTGGTAAAACGTCTGACGCAACCAGCGTCAACACCCGCTGATGCAACGAAGCGGGAGTCTTACGCAATCCCCGGCAACTCCGGCGCTGAGCCTGACGCAACCAACAGAGATTTCTCCCGCAACGTGCGGCAAGCCCTCCTCCCCGCGAATCCGGTTCGAGACAGCCACCAACGGCGGTTCCTGATTGGAGGCTTCGCACTACTGGCTGATGCAAGGGGTCGGCCAGGGCTATAAAAGAACCAAGCTGCGCGGAGCGAGACAGCGAATGAAGAAATCCCGGGTCGTCGTCGCACCGCTGTGCGAGCCCCATAAGCTGTCGGCCTAAGCGCCGAATATGTAACGCCTCTGTACATATGTATATAAATTTGCCTTAACTCACCGTCGCCTTGATCGCTCCGTCTATCAGCTCTGCGCAGAAGCAGTCACAAGCTGAGACACCTGTTACCCAACAGTGGATGGCAGCTGCGGGATCGGCCGCCGTCAGCTACCTCGATGCGGTGAGTGCCTGATGTTTTCCCTTCAGTTCACCAGACTTCTCTAGCACAGGCTATCGTAGTTTAGAGAAGGTTGTGTGAAGCATTGGAGTGAGCTTTGATTGTTTCGAGCCAAGTCGGAGCGCTTTGAAACCAAAGTTAATGCGGAGGGTGTGAACACGGCAGGTTGAGAATTGCTTGCGTGTCTTTCTAATAGACTTATAGGGGGTACGGCAAGTAGATTCTAACAAGGGCAAATAGCAAGAGGCTAGTGTGAACGATGGAGAACCTTAAAGTGAAGGAACTCATCGAAATTTGTGAAGAACTCGGCCTTACTCTGGGCCGTGCGAAGCGAAAGCAAGCGATCCTTGAGATCATGCAGAAGGAGGGAGTAACGGCTGAGGAAGTCGATGAGGCCTGGGCGGATATCAAAGAACGCCGCGAGTGCGAGGAGGCCGAAAGACGAGAACTCCGTGAGCGCGAGGAGGCCGAAAGACGAGAACTCCGTGAGCGTGAAGAGGCGGAAAGGCAAGAACGCCGCGAGCGCGAGCAGGCCGAAAGACAAGAGCGCCTCGAGATGAAAAGAATAGAACTGGCACTCCGTCAGTGTTCGCAAGCGCCTAGCGTAGCTTCCGCGACGGTTCAGGCTAGTGGACATAGAATTCGGGACCAACTGCCACCGTTCGTAGTGGGCGAGGACATGGCGAAGTATCTAGTAAAGTTCGAACACGTCTGCGATAGAAATAGCATCGAGCGGTCTCTTTGGGCACAGAACCTGTTAGCTCTGCTCCCCGGGGAAGTATCCGACGTGATAACATGCTTGTCGAGGGAGGCGTTTGAGAGCTATGACGAGGTTAAGGAGGCTCTGTTGAGAAGATATAAATTGTCACCCGAGGCTTTCCGGCAAAGGTTCCGGTATGCAAAAAGGGACATTGAGTCAAACGTTGACTTCGCGTTTCGTCTTAAAGCCGATTTAATTGAATGGCTCAAGGGCGAAAATGTCTATGACGACCGCGATAAAGTTGTAGAGTGCCTAGCATTGGAGCAATTCTACCGCTGTATCGAAGATGATGTCAAGCTTTGGCTGCAGGATAAGATTGGAGAAGTACAGCTAAACAAGGCAGCAGAGTTAGCTGAATAGTACTACACTCGTAGAAACTTGCACAGTAGGGCCGTGCGTGTTGAAAAAGCTGAGAGAAAAGAGGGCTTTTAAAAAAAACCTGTTGACCGGAAACCTGTTCCGCACCGTAATTTCAGAAAAGACCCGTTTTTTACGAAGTAGACTGTGAGGGAAGGGCAGACGGAAGCGCAGAAGTCGAGTGAGCTTCCCAAACAGCGCACTGATACTACACGGTCGCTTGAGTCACGGAAGCCGCTAATCTGTTACAATTGCAAAAAAGAAGGGCACATCGCGGTAAATTGTAAAGAAAAGGTTGCTTTCGCAACGATCTGTGAATCAGAAAAGAACACGCGGTTGTTAGAACCGTATATTCAGGAGATTAGTGTCAATGGGAGAACGTGTCGAGCACTTCGAGACTCAGCGGCAACTATGGACGTTGTCGATCCTGCATTAGTGTCTCCGAACGACTTGATAGGAGAATGCGCATGGATCAGGCAAGTCGCCGAGCAGCAGAGCACTTGCTTACCGATAGCTACGGTGATCATTGAAGGCTCTTTCAGTAAACTTCACACCGAAGCGGCTGTGTCTGCTGCTCTCCCAGATTGTTTTCCTTATCTTTTTTCGAACAACTCGGAGCAGCTTCTCAAAGAGCAGGGTAAATCGTTCTTTCCCAGCGTTGCGTACATAGCCCTCACGCGATCGCAAGCGCGGAAGCTCTCACAGGAACTTGATCTCGTTCCATATAGTACACCCGGTACACCACCACTGGCAAAAGCGGCCGAGCTGCGTGACCTTGGCAGCGAGTCGAGCGAGCCTCGGACAGAAAACTCTCGGGGTGGGTTACTCGAGCCGCCTGCAGCTGAAGCGGGTAGCGCCGTCTCCGTCGGCGGAGAAACCGAAGTGGCGCCGCTGGACGAGGCGTGCAATACGCTCAAGCCTGTAGCTGAAAGTTGGTGTGAGCTGTCGAGAGTTGATCGAGCGACGCTCATTTGAGAGCAGCGTGAAGACATCTCGATAAAAGCGCTAATGGAAAGCGTAAAATTGGGAGTAAAGAAAAAGAATGTTTCTTTTTATGAGAAATCTCGGCTATTGTATCGTAGCTACACAGATGTACAAGGTCGCAGGTATGAGCAACTCTTGATACCGCAAAAGTATCGTCGCCAGCTGTTGGAACTTGCGCAAGAAAACGCGTGGGCAGGGCATCTCGGCATGAAAAAGACCAAGGCTAGCATTTCCCTTGAGTTTTACTGGCCGAAATGCTGGAAAGATGCCGAAGACTCTGTGTGCTCTTGCGACACTTGTCAGAGGGTGGGGAAATCCACGGACAAGTGGAAGGCGCCCATGAAGCTTGTGCCAGTTATAACAGAACCTTTTCGGCGCCTAGTTATCGACATTGTAGGGCCATTGCCGGAGTCAAGGCAAGGTTGTCGATACTTCCTGACTGACTTCTGTGTGGCAACGAAATTTCCAGAAGCGGTACCTCTTAGGGAGCTCAATACTCCTCACGTAGTGGATGCTCTGCTCTCGATATTCGCACGTGTGGGATTTCCTTCTGAAATTCAATGCGACAATGGCAGCGTCTTCACCAGTTGCCTTACCTCTGCCCTTTGGATAAATGTGGAATCAAGGTGGTGCACAGTTCGGTCCATCACCCACAGTCTAATCCGGTAGAGCGTATGCATTCAGTTCTGAAACATATACTGAGAGCTCTTTGCTATGAGCACAAATGCGACTGGGAAGCATGTATTCTTCCCGCTATGTTTGCTTTGAGGTCTGCTCCTCATGAGAGCACTGGCTTTAGCCCCGCAGAGCTTGTATATGGCCGGAGCTTAAGAACACCTTTGCGAATGCTACGCGAATCCTGGGAGGGATATGATGAAGACCCGAATGTAGTTGCTTATGTTCTCGACCTCCTTCAGAGGCTCGGAAAAACAAAAGATCTTGTGGAGAGCCACATGAAGGCAGCGCAAGTATTGTCGAAAGAATAGTACGACAAATCAGCAAAAGAACGTACCTTTGAAGAGGGAAGTAAGGTAATGTTGCTGCGGCCTTCCAAGAAGAACAAGCTGGAGGTTCATTGGGAAGGGCCCGCTAAAGTAATATCGAAGCTTTCCGATACCAACTACGAAGTGAAATTAGGAAAGCGGTCTAACAAAATTTATCACAGCAACTTGATGAAACCGTACGTTGAACGTCAGGCGGTCGTAAATCTGCTTTTGAATGCTTCAGAGGAGGAAGGAGCAGAAATTCTGACTTCTAGCGATGTAAGCGAAAGGGGTTCAGAGGTGATGTTGGAACAGTTGAACCTGGAGCCAAGGTTAAGTCAAGTCCAGAAGGAGGACTTGAGAAGGGTTGTTTCTGAGTTTAAAGACGTGTTTTCCAGCCGTCCCGGAAAAACGACGGTTATTAAGCACGACATCGAGCTAGCATGTGAGGAACCAATCCGAAGTAAGCCATATCGATGTTCCCTTGTGCAGAAGCAGATCATGAAAGAGGAAATAGATAGAATGCTTGAGTTGGGAGTCATAGTACCGGGTGAGAATGACTATACATCTCCTCTAATATTGTTTCAAGTGCCGGGAAAGGATCCTAGGCCATGCATCGATTATCGGCGCCTTAACGCCATAACTCGAGACCAGACCTATCCGATACCAAATCTAGAGGAAAGGGTGGAAACAGTGTCAAAGTCAAACTACATTTCCACGCTAGACCTCGTGCGAGGTTATTGGCAGGTTCCCCTTACCGAGCGTGCTAGCCGATACGCCGCGTTCGTTTCTCCATTCGGAACCTATCGTCCCCTTATGCTGAGTTTTCGACTGAAAAATGCGCCTTATTGCTTTTCGGGTCTAATAGACCGCGTTCTTAATGGCCTGTCCGTGTTCGCACTGCCGTATCTTGACGATGTCGCCATCTTCTCGAACACCTGGGAAGAACATGTCGATCATTTACGAGTCGTGCTGAACAAGTTGAAAGAAGCGGGTCTTACAGCGAAACCTGCTAAATGTCACCTAGGATGCGGCGAGGTGTCTTACCTTGGGCGCGTTGTGGGGCGGGGCCGGCGTCGACCTTCAGAGATCAAGGTAGCCGCCGTCGTGAACTATCCACGACCAACCACCAAGTCTGAGATAAGGGCTTTCTTTGGGCTAGCGGGATACTATCAGCATTATGTGCAAAACTACTCTACCATTACCAGCCCTCTAACTGACGCACTTCGAAAGTCGGAGACAGGTAAAGTGACATGGGACTCGGAGAAAGAGAATGCGTTTTGCAAGCTGAAACAAGCCTTAAGCGAAAAACCCGTTCTCATGGCACCCGACTTTTCCAAGGGCTTTATCATTCAGTGCGACGCGAGTGATCGCGGAATGGGAGCTATATTGTGCCAGGAAGATGACACTGGTCACGAAAGACCAGTTTTGTATTTAACCCGAAAACTGAGTTGCAGGGAAGAGTCGTATAGTACCTCTGAAAAGGAATGTGCCTGCCTCGTGTGGGCCGTTCGGAAGCTGGCCCGTTACGTCTCCGGTTCCAAGTTTGTGGTCGAAACGGACCACTGTCCTCTAACCTGGTTGAATAACATGTCGTCCAAAAGCGGCCGGTTATTAAGGCGGAGCATGATACTCCAACAGCACAACTTGAACGTTCGTTAAAAGAAAGGAAAGCTAAACGCGAACGCACACGCACTGAGTCGCGCGTTCTAATCAGTGCCGTCTTCGGCTATACTTTCGGGTTTTCGCTGGCAAATTGGGGCAAAATTTTGTCCTCATTGCGGCCTCAGCTGAGAGCTTCCGTCCTGAGTGATCTTAAGGGGCCAACATTATTTTGAATTCTGTTTCATTGCGTTTGTTACACGTGTAAAAGTTTGAGTTCTGCTTTTAAGAGTTTTGTGTCCCACATGTGCCTCTTGATACAGAGGGAACAAAATTTCGACAGAAACGTAGCTAGGAATATATTATTCTATTTAGGTCTGGTGTTCTGTCGGATGACCGAGGGCACTTGCTTGTGTCGTGTGTTGTCTGTTGTCGGACCGTTCTTGACAAGTTGCAGAACGATCAACAAGTGCTGCTACCAAAGATCGTCAGAAGAGACGAGCAAAGCAAGTCGACACATCTTTGCGACAAGCCACTGGAGCCGGGATCCGGCCTGGCGACTGGGATCTGTTCACGGAACGAAGCGTGGAGCCAAATGTCCCCATGACACTGGAGGTGAACCTGGATGGACCTGGCGAACGAGCGCGCCCGGCATCCGAGCCACGTGGAAGCAGCTCGTCTTTCCAGCGCATTGTCTGGCGGCGGGGATGCTGTTATGCCAGGGCTCCCAACCCAAACTTCCTTGCTTCGACAAGGAATTCAAGCTGGTAAAACGTCTGACGCAACCAGCGTCAACACCCGCTGATGCAACGAAGCGGGAGTCTTACGCAATCCCCGGCAACTCCGGCGATGAGGCTGCCGCAACCAGCGTCAACACCAGCTGATGCAACGAGGCGGGAGCCTTACACAATCCCCGGCAACTCCGGCGCTGCGCCTGACGCTACCGACGGAAATCTCTCCCGCAACGTGCGGCAAGCCCTCCTCCCCGCGGATCCGGTTCGAGACAGCGACCAACGGCGGTTCCTGATTGGAGGCTTCGCACTACTGGCTGATGCAAGGTGTCGGCCAGGGCTATAAAAGAACCAAGCTGCGCGGAGCGAGACAGCGAACGAAGAAATCCCGGGTCGTCATAGCACCGCTGTGCGAGCCCCATAAGCTGTCGGCCCCAGCGCCGAATATGTAACGCCTCTGTACATATGTATATAAATTTGCCTTAACTCACCGTCGCCTTGATCGCTCCGTCTATCAGCTCTGCGCAGAAGCAGTCGCAAGCTGAGACACCTGTTACCCAACAGAAGGGAAGGTTTGACTGAATGGTGGAATGACAGGAGGATCTCAAATAAAATGTGTAGGGCGGCTAGTTGGAATGACAATAGAACGGTAAGGAACTGCGCGGTTGACGGAACACACGAACTACTTATTCTTGTAGTCCGTCAACCGCGCAGTGTTTTACCGTTCTAATGACAGGAGGATAACTAATTGCGTTTGCGGAAGGTATGTTAACCGAAGAAGAGGCAGTTATCCCCCTCGTGCTCATTGCGAGGTGGTGGAGTCGGCGCTGATATTTTATCTTACTCCGTGAGTGTGAAGTATGATGACTATAGTGATTAGGACGCTGTAGGTTGCAAGCGGATCTAGCCTTACGAAATTTGCAGGCAATTGCCCCGCTCGGTTTTCTCTTCCGCTCAATGTGGGAGTGGTAAGCCGTTTCACAAACCTGGTAAATTAAATATTATGCTGGCTATTGTGATGAGTGAGCGTGACATCAGTGCGAATGCTCGGTGTGTTTTGTGCAGCGCTGTGGCGTCGCGAGTGATACAAACGTAGTAAAGTGGACACGACAGCGGCACTTGGCAATAGGCACGTGCGTCGCACAGAAAAGGACGATGTTGGTGGGGGATGGCACGTGTGGGCGGACGAAGGGGAAAGGACCACGACCTTTTTGAGTGAGTGAGTGAGGGAGTGAGTGAGAATTACTTTATTCAGAATATCCTGAGGAGGCCGACCCGGGGCCGTTAGGCCCCTTAGTCGGTCTGCGGGCTCCGCCCAGGATGGCCCTGGCAGCCGAAGGCTTGTAGGGATGTCCCGGGCTTTCTGGACCGCTTGCAGTTGCTGCTTGTAGTCGTTGCTCGTGAGGACTTCCTGCCAAGCCTCTTGGGGGCTGAGTTGTGCTGCGCTGTTGTTAGGGCACAGCCAGAGCACGTGTTCGAATTTACAATAAGGATGCTGGCAAAGCGAGAATCTGGGAGGTGTGTCGGGGTCGACTCTGTGTAATCTGGATGGTGTTATGTACATGCGCGTTTGCAGTCTTCTGAGTGTTAGTGATTGTGCTTTGTTAAGTTTTGGATGCGGCGCTGGAAAAGTGCGTCTTTGTCCCCGGTAATGTGAAGTGATTTCGTGGTATGTGTTTGATCTTTGCTCCTGAGATGCTCGTAGTGCACCCGCCTGAAGGGGTCGTTGAGCGGGGCGCGGCGTGTGAGTTCACGCGCCAGACGGTTGACCCCCTCGTTGGCGTTGCAGTGGTCGAGTACAGGTATCCGGACCATGTGCGCTGGGAAGCAGAATATGTGGATCTGCGCTTCTTCTTCTTCAATGAGCGTTTCTTTACTCTCGTATTCTCGTATTGCGTTGACGGTGAGTTTAGCGGTGCTGCTGGCTACAAGGCCAGCCGCGCTTGTTCCTGTCGCCGTTTTGGAGTCTGTGTAAATTTTGGAATTGGCTCGGCAGCGCTGCAGGAGTACAGCGGTCGCCATTTCCTCTACACGGCTGGCGGTAGAGGCGAAGAGAAGAAGCGAGCAGGGTGACAAGAAGAACCCGTAGGCAGAACACGCTGGTGTCAGGGTCCCTATTGTCTAGTCACGGACTCGAACACCAGGGTACCGACGGCTTCAAAGGGTCCCCAGACCTTCTCGAAACCGGGCGCTTCGGCAGCCTTGGCATTCCTATTGTTTTATCAGCTGATCCTGGTCCGGAACCACCCGTGGGGAGCAGACGGAACCGTCCAGGTTGGCGAGCGGGTTCCTGTTGCCGGTTGCCAGCCACGGCACCACAAAGGCCTACGGCTAGCAACCATGCTGCCTACGTGGACAGGCATCTATGCTCACATTTGGAAGTCGCCGGCCTGCTGAGCCTGATGGTGCCTCCTTCTACGACCTCTGTGCAGAGTTGCCTCCTTGTGCGCTCCACAAGCGCCCCTCCGCCGCCAATGACACCACCTCCCGAGAATGGGTGCACCGCCGCGGTTGTTTGACACATCGCAACAACCATTGACTGCTCCTTCGTTTTTTTACTGAACGTTCAACGGAACTTCATATATTTAACGTGAACAACATGTCGCAAAAGTTTAACGTGTGTCCGCTTTGACTCCGTTATATTCATTTGCTTGTTGTATTCTTTTTTCCATCTCATCTTACAGTTATGCTTCCTCTGTGCAATCTTGCTCGTGTTTTCCTGATCTGAGGCCCTGCCTCAAAGAACCAGAACGCTAAACCTGCATCACAATCATTACCCATGTCTTGCTTCTTTTATCATTTTATTTATGTGGACGATCATTTAGAGTACCGCGAGCTCTACTGTGGGAGATAAGTGAGCTTTCCCGCTTATCCTACGTCGTAACAGAAGGATCGGAGAACCGGAACGCAACATCTAAATGGAGCCGAATACACTAGACCTATAGAACGACGGTCTTCCTTTTCAGCCCCAGATCTGACGCAAGTTTCTGACGCAAGAGAACGTTGTTCTGAGATTGTGCGCCTAAAATGAAGGTGCTGTCGTCTACAATAAACAACGCGGCTGTATTGGCTAAGAATTGCGAAACCTTATATAAAACACTCGATTACTGCGGGGACAGGCAGCTAGAGAGCCGAGACTACCACAACAAACGCCGTCCACCTAGGGCCATGACACGGGGCCGTTGCTTACTCGGGGCTAGAGCACTGCACGGGCCGGATTTTACGGCCCGGCCCGGGCCCGCTTTATGAAGCCCGAGCCCAGCCCGGGCCCGTGGTTCGAAGCGCGGGCCCGACCCTGGCCCGGGCGTACATGACCGAACCCAGCCCGAGCCCGGCCCGGGCCCGGGTGTACATGAACAAACCCAGCCCGAGCCCGGCCCAGGTCCGTTGTTCCAAGCCCGGGCCCGGCCCGGGCCCGGGCGTTCATTACTAAACTAACCAGGGCGCGCTTGTTCATGACCAGGCCCGACCCAGGCCCGCTAGAGGATATTAGTTGTTGATGATGATTATTAATGATGCCGTGCTCTTTGTAGCGGGCGATCGGACGGAAAATCCGGTGTGTACATGCATCGAATTGTTGCTTTGACCACGGTGGTAGCTCAGCAGTTAAGCTGTTTCGCTGTTAAATCCTAGGACCCGGGTGCGATTCCCGCGGCCACGGCGGCCGCAATTTGGTGGGGGCGAAATGCAAGAACACCCGTGTATATAGTTATCTTTAGGTGCACGTTAGAGAACTCGAGGTGGTCGAAATTGATCCGGGCCACTACGGCGTGCCTCGTAATCATATCGTGGTTTTGGCACGTAATACCAAGAAATATAAATGAAATGTATCGTATGTGTCAACCTCGAATAAACGACCGAAATCTTTATGCCTCCCATGGGAACAACCGTGATCTGGCCCATTGTTAGTGCTGTTAATATATATATATATATATATATATATATATATATATATATATATATATATATATATATATATATATATATATATATATATATATATATATTATAAAGAGGTTTATTAGCGGCGACGATACTCGACAGCGACAGTCAAGGCGGGGGCCGACTCTGCGCGAGCTGCACTCTGTCCGAAGAGGGCAACCCACTAGAAGGGGCCGAAGAGGACGACCCACTTCAGAGTTCCAATAAGCTTCGCTACAATTACTCCGGGTGCGAAAAGGGAGCCGCCTGGCGACCTAACAACTTGTCACAATGAGCGGATCATGGTACACCTTGAGGCGCTCCACGTTTACAATGTCGCGCCCTCGACGGCGCATGTCCGAGGATGGATCTATTGGTTCGATCAGGTAGTTTACAGGGGATGTGCGTTCAACAACACGGTAGGGGCCTTCGTATTTGGACAGTAGTTTTGAAGAGAGGCCAGGTGCAGTGGTAGGGATCGAGAGCCATACGAGCGCTCCAGGGAGGAACGTCGGCTCAGAAGTGATTCTGTCACCGTTAATGCTCCTCTGCCGCTCTTGGTCCTGCGTAGTGAAGGTCTTGGCAAGGTCGCGACATTCTTCAGCAAGTCGGGCGGTAGCAGAAATCGGCGCACACTCAGACCGATCCGGCTTGTATGGAAGGATTGTGTCGATTGTGTGCGAGGGGTGCCTGCCATACAATAAAAAAAGGGAGAAAAACCAGTGGTGCTGTGAGCGGCGGTATTATAGGCGTAGGTGACGAACGGCAGAATGGCATCCCAGTTGGTGTGATCGGCGGCTACGTACATGGAGAGCATGTCGCCGAGCGTTCGGTTAAATCGTTCGGTTAGGCCATTCGTCTGCGGGTGGTAAGCAGTAGTTTTGCGGTGAACAACGTTGCACTCTTTTAGAATGGCTTCGACGACTTCCGACAAGAAGACACGGCCTCGATCGCTGAGCAGCTCCTGGGCTGGACCGTGACGTAGCATGAATCGGTGGAGCAGGAAGGAGGCTACATCGCGCTGTAGCCGCTGGGAGGGCGGCAGTTTCGGCGTATCGCGTGAGGTGGTCTACAGCGACGATGGCCCAGCGGTTACCAGCAGACGTCAGAGGAAGTGGTCCATACAAATCGATGCCAACACGCCCAAATGGCCGGTCAGGGCAAGGTAGAGGTTGCAGACCTGCCGGCGACAGGTGCGTTGAAGTTTTGCGGCGCTGACAATCGATGCAGGAGCGAACGAACTTCTGCACGTAGCGGTACATCCCTCGCCAAAAGTACCGTTGGCGGATGCGGTGGTAAGTTTTCGATACCCCAGAATGCGCACACTGCGGATCAGCGTGGAACGATTCGCATATGTCAGAACGCAGACTTCGGGGTATTACTAGTAGCCACTGGCGGCCGTCGCCGCTGTAATTGCGTCGGTGGAGGAGGTCGTCGCGAACGGCGAAATGGTGCGCTTGACGACGCAACGCGCGAGTGGATGGTGTTGCCGATGGATCAGTCAGCAAGTCTATCAGTGAGGCAATCCAGCGATCCTTGCGCTGTTCGGTAGCGATTGTCTGAATGTCGATGGAAGAAACGGCAAGGGGAGACACTGAGCTGTGGGCATTGTCGTCAGGCAAGGGAGAGCGCGACAGGGCGTCGGCGTCAGCATGCTGGCGGCCGTTGCGGTACAGTACGCGGATGTCGTAGTCTTGCAGGCGGAGTGCCCAACGGGCGAGACGGCCTGAGGGATCTTTCAATGACGACAACCAGCACAGCGCATGATGGTCGGTGACGACATCAAATGGGCGACCATACAAATAAGGTCGGAACTTCGTAAGGGCCCAGATGATTGCCAGGCATTCTTTCTCCGTGACGGTGTAATTGGTTTCGGCTTTAGTAAGCGTGCGACTTGCATATGCGACGACATCTTCCGGGAACCCAGGTTTGCGCTGAGCAAGGACAGCGCCGAGGCCAACACCGCTGGCGTCCGTGTGTACCTCTGTGGGGGCCGTAGGGTCGTAGTGGCGTAGTATCGGAGGAGACGTCAACAAACGACGGAGCTTCGCGAAAGCGGCGTCGCATTCTGACGACCACGTATTGAGAGGCCCGTTGCTGCCAAGGAGCCTTGTCAGCGGCGATATGATAGTCGCGAAGTTTCGTATGAAGCGACGAAAGTAGGAAGATAGTCCTACAAAACTACGCAGTTCTTTGACGGACGTAGGTTTGGGGTACTCTGTCACGGCCCGAAGCTTGGCCGGATCGGGGAGAATTCCGTCCTTGGACACAACGTAGCCTAGTATTGTCAGCTGCCGTGCTGCAAATCGGCACTTCTTCAGGTTGAGTTGTAGCCCGGCGTCGCTCAAACGCGTCAAAACATGCCGCAGGCGTTGAAGATGCGTGGAGAAGTCCGGGGCGAAAACGACGACGTCGTCGAGGTAGCACAGGCACGTGTGCCATTTCAAGTTGCGCAGAACGGTATCCATCATGCGCTGAAAGGTCGCGGGTGCATTACACAGCCCAAACGGCATGACGTTGAATTCGTACAAGCCGTCGGGTGTGACAAACGCTGTCTTCGGTCGAGCGTCATCAGCCATAGGGACTTGCCAGTACCCTGAGCGCAAATCGAGCGATGAAAAGAATTCTGCTCCTTGCAGGCTGTCAATGGCGTCGTCTATTCGAGGTAGGGGATAAACGTCCTTACGGGTAATCTTATTGAGTCGTCGGTAGTCCACACAGAACCGCACAGAACCGTCCTTCTTCGCAACAAGAACGACAGGAGACGCCCACGGACTGTTTGAGGGTCGAATAACGTCGCGGCGAAGCATGTCGTCAACTTGCTCGTTAATTACACGACGCTCTGCTGGAGATACGCGATATGGACGTTGCCGCAGTGGTGGTTGGGCGCCAGTGTCGATGCAATGGGTGACAGCAGACGTGCGGCCGAGAGAAGTTTGCGCGACATCGAACGAAGAACGAAATTCTTCCAACAGGCATAGAAGCTGGGAGCGCTCGACCGACGTAAGGTTGTCAGCAATCGAGGAACGAAATACATCAGCGGATGACGAATCAGACGTGGAAACAGCACTGAGCGTACGGGAGCTGGCGCAGTGCGTGTCAACCGGTGCGTCCATAACTTGTGCGTTTTCGAGGGGTTCCGCTCTGCCGAGACATTCCCCTCGCACCAACGTAACCATGAACGGGGATGGGTTGGTCACAAAAATATCCGTTTCGCCCTGAGTGATTTCCACGGTCGCAAATGGCACCAGCAAGCCTTTCCTAGTGAAAACGCGGTCACATGGAGAAAGAAGTGCAACGGCGGCGCGGAGACCGGTGCAATAGACGGGCACAGCCGTTGACGAATTTGCAGGAAGTGTGATGTCGTCTTTGACGAATACCTTGGTCGCAGCGGATGAACTGTCTGCCGGCGTCAAATGTGAGAATGGTGAGAGCTCTAATTCGGCTGGTGCGCAATGAATGACGGCGTCGTGGCGGGCAAGAAAATCCCATCCCAGGATGACGTCGTGAGAGCATGAAGAAATTATGATGAATTCGACGGCGTACAGAGCGTCCTGAATGATGACACGGGCTGTGCATACTGCCGTCGGGTGAATACTTTGGGCGCTGGCTGTACGGATGGAGAGCCCGGAAAGTGGCGTCGTCACTTTTCGTAGCAGGCGGCTTAGTTTAGCGTCCATAACGGATACGGCGGCTCCAGTATCGATAAGCGCAGATGCGCGAACACCGTCCACAAAAACGTCTATCACGTTCGATGGGCTTCGCTGAGGGCTTTCGCAGTTCGATAGCGTCGCAGCCCTTGCCTCGTGGACTGCGACGACTAGTTTTCCTGGTCGCGTGGGACCGAACGTGGCCGCATCGGTGACAGCGAGCGGCGTCGTGGTGATGGTGAACGGCGGGTAGGTGCAGCTGGGCGAGACGTCGGCGACGGAGGCGTAGGTGGGTCGTAATACGGGCGGTTCGACTGGATGGTGGCAGGCGACACGTCTCTAGGCGGCTGCACGCGATTGCAATAGCGCGCCACGTGGCCGGCGTAACCGCATGCGAAGCATATGGGGCGGTTGTCAGGTGTGCGCCATCGGTTCCCTGGGGCACGGCCCGTCCATGGTGCAGGACGGGATTGACGGGGCGGCAACTGATAGGACTGCATGGTGGGCTGCAGTCGTGGCCTGTGCGTGACGTCGGCTTAGGCTACCGGTACATCTGCTTCGAAAGAGTGAGGTCGAGCGGAGGCTTCAGCGTAAATGTGTGGGGCAGCCGTAGCGATTGATGGGGGCGGTCTTGCGACAACTTGGGCGTAACTCAAAGGTGCAGGAGCCGGACGGTGCTGGTGGTACTCGGGCATGACCTCCGCGATGTCCTGCTCAATTGCTCGACGGAGGGGAGGCAGAAGGGTGGTCGACGGCTGTTGAGCGTACTTAGGGCGAGCAAAGTCCAGCAGAGAGAACTGGCGCGCGATTTCCTCGCGCACGAAGGTCTTGATCTCTGCGAGCAACGCGGAGTGGTCGGGTATGGTCGACAAGCCAGCAAGCTCGGCGTCGCGTGATGGAGAGCGACGGGTCATCGATCGCTGCCGGCGCAGCTCCTCATAGCTTTGGCAGAGCGTTATGACCTCTGCCACTGTGCTGGGGTTCTTGGCGAGCAGCATGGTGAAGGCGTCGTCGTCGATGCCTTTCATGATGTGCCTGATCTTGTCAGAATCGGACATGGTGGCGTCGGCTTTCTTACAGAAATCGAGTACGTCTTCAATGTAACTGGTGAATGATTCACCGGCCTGCTGAGCGCGTTCACGTAAGCGTTGTTCGGCCTGCAGCTTACGAACGGCAGGGCGGCCAAACACGTTGATAATGGCGGTCTTGAAGTCGGACCACGTCGTAAAATCGGATGCGTGGTTGTTGTACCACAGGCCCGCCACATCCGCGACGTAGAAAACCAGGTTAGTCAATTTTCCGGCCTCGTCCCATTTATTGGGGACACTCACGCGCTCGTAAATGGCGAGCCAGTCCTCCACGTCGGTACCATCGGCGCCAGTGAAGACGGGAGGATCGCGAATACGAGGGACACCGGGACATGTCGGTGCGGGCGGGGTCGTTTGCTGGGAGGCGTCTTGAGGCATGGTAGGCGGTAGGGTACGGGATCGAAGAGCCAGGGGCATCGAATGAGGGCCGAAGTTGTTGTGAAGGCTCAGCACTCTCCACCAAATCATCATCATCATCATCATCATCAGCCTGTCTACGCCCACTGCAGGGCAAAGGCCTCTCCCATGCTCCGCCAATCAACTCGGTCCTGTGCTTTCTGCTGCCACGTTATACCTGCAAACTTCTTAATCTCATCTACCCACCTAATTTTTTGTCTCCCCCTCACGCGTTTGCCATCTCTTGGAATCCAGTCAGTTACCCTTAATGACCACCGGTTATCCTGCCGACGTGCTACGTGGCCGGCCCATATCCATTTCTTCTTCTTAATTTCAACTATGATATCCTTAACCCCCGTTTGTTCCCTGACCCACTCTGCTCTCTTCCTGTCTCTTAAGGTTACACCTATCATTTTCCTTTCCATCGCTCGCTGCGTCGTCCTCAATTTAAGTTGAACCCTCTTTGTAAGTCTCCAGGTTTCTGCTCCGTAGGTAAGTACCGGTAAGATGCAGCTGTTATATACCTTCCTCTTGAGAGATAGGTGGTAGACTACCATTCATGATTTGATAGTGCTTGCCGAATGAGCCCCATCCCATCCTTATTCTCCTAGTTATTTCACTCTCATGGTTCGGCTCCGCGGTTACTACCTGTCCTAAGTAGACGTACTCCTTTACAACTTCCAGCGTCTCGCCACCTATCGCAAAGCGCTGTTCTCTGCCAAGATTGTTCCACATTACTTTAGTTTTATGCATATTAATTTCAGACCTACTCTTCTACTTTCCGTATCCAGTTCAGTAATCATGAGCTGTAATTCGTCTCCCACGTTACTCATCAATGCAATGTCATCAGCGAATCGCAGATTACTGAGATACTCTCCATTAACTCTTATCCCTAATTCTTCCCAATCTAGGGCCCTGAAAACCTCCTGTAAACACGCGGTGAATAACATTGGAGAGATCGTGTCTCCCTGTCGTACGCCCTTCTTTATTGGGATTCTGTCGCTTTCTTTATGAAGGACTATAGTGGCTGTGGATGCGCTGTAGATGTCTTCCATTATGTTTATATAGGCTTCGTCGATGCCCTGATTCCGCAGTGCTTGCATGACTGCTGATGTCTCCACCGAATCAAATGCCTTCTCGTAATCTATGAAGGCTATGTATAGGGGTTGGTTGTATTCCGCGCATTTCTCTATCACCTGATTGATAGTATGAATATGGTCTATTGTTGAGAAGCCTGTACGAAATCCTGCCTGGTCCCTTGGTTGATTAAACTCTAATGTCCTATTAATTCTGTTAGCAATTACTTTTGTGAATAGCTTGTAGACAACGGACAGTAAGCTGATGGGCCTGTAATTTTTCAGGTCCCTGACGTCCCCTTTCTTATGGATCAAGATGATGTTGGCATTCCTCCAAGATTCTGGTATCCTCCCTGTCGAGAGACACTTCGTATACAGGGTGGCCAGTTTCTCTAACATAATCTCTCCACCGTCTTTCAGCAGGTCTGATGTTATCTGATCCTCACCAGCGGCTTTGCTTCTTTGCATTCCCTTTAGGGCTTTCTTACTTCTCCTGTTAATACTGGTGGGATGTCAGATTCCTCTGGGATATTGCTGCTTCTTACATTATCATCCTGACTGTCTCGGCTGCTGTACAGATCTCTGTAGAACTCTTCCGCTACCTCAACTATTCTATCCATATTGGTTGTGACCTTGCCATCCTTGTCCCTTAATGCATACATCTGATTTTGCCTATGCACAGTTTTGTCTTCGTAGCTTTGAGGCTTCTTCCGTTCTTTAGAGCATGCTCAATTCTCTCCATATTATACTTTCTTATGTCGGCTACTTTACGCCTATTGATCAACTTCGAAAGCTCCGCCAGCTCTATTTTGTCTGTTGCATTTGAGGCTTTCATAGCTTGACGTTTCTTAATGAGGTTTTTCGTCTCTTGGGATAGCTTACCAGTGTCCTGTCTAACGACTGTACCCCCGACTTCCACTGCACACTCCTTAATGATACTAGTCAGATTATCATTCATTGCGTCAACGCTAAGGTCGGTTTCCTCGGTTAAAGCCGCGTACCTATTCTGAAGTGAAACTCTGAATTCTTGTACTTTCCCTCGCAGAGCTAGTTCATTAATCGGCTTCTTCTTGCGTATCAGTTTCTGCCGTTCCTTCCTCACGTCTAGTTGAATTCTAGATCTTACCATTCTATGGTCACTGCATCGGATCTTGTTAACTACTTCCACATCCTGTATAATGCCCGGGTGGTCGCACATTATGAAGTCTATTTCATTTTTAGTTTCGCCATTAGGACTCCTCCACGTCCACTTACGAGTAGTCCGTTTTCTGTAGAAGGTATTCAAGATCCGTAAATTATTGCGTTCTGCGAACTCTACTAGTAACTCCCCTCTGGCATTTCTAGAGCCGATGCCATATTCCCCAACTGCATGATCTCCAGCCTGCTTCTTGCCTACTTTTGCATTAAAGTCGCCCATCAGTACAGTATACTGTGTCTTTACCCTACTCATTGCTGATTCTACGTCTTCGTAGAAGCGTTCAACCAGTTGATCATCATGGCTCGATGTAGGCGCGTAGGCCTGTATCACCTTCATCCTGTACCTCTTATTAAACTTAATCACGATACATAAAACCCTCTCATTAATGCTATAATATTCCTCTATATTGCCAGCTATATTTTTATGAATAAGGAACCCCACTCCTAGTTCTCTTCTGTCAGCTAAGCCACGATAGCATAGGACGTGTCCGTTCTTCAGCACTGTATAAGCCTCCTGTGGTCTCCTAACCTCACTGAGCCCTATTACATCCCATTTAACACCCTCTAATTCCTCGAATAGTACAGCTAGACTCGCCTCACTAGATAAAGTTCTAGCGTTATATGTAGCCAAGTTCAGATTCCAATGGCGGCCTGTCCGGACCCAGAGATTCTTAGCACCCTCTGCTGCGTCGCAGGTCTGACCGCCGCCTTGGTCAGTTGCTTCGCAGCCGCTGGGGACTGAGGGCCGAGGGTTAATTGGTGTATTCATGTGGCAGGTAGTGGCCAAGTACTACACCAGGGTGGCCAATCCTGCTCTGGTGAGGGAGTGCATCGCTGGCTGTGGTCGCCAGTGAGGCTGCACCCCAGGCCTTTTTACACAATTCCATCATCACGCGGATTTTTTTTTTTAATCCGGTTGCGAATTGTCCGGCACCGGGATTCGAACCACGGACCTCTTGCATGCGAAGCTGATGTTCTACCCACTACGCCATCGCTGCTTTACCCACCAAATTATAAACAGGTTTATTAGCGGCGACGATACTCGACAGCGACAGTCAAGGCGGGGGCCGACTCTGCGCGAGCTGCACTCTGTCCGAAGAGGGCAACCTACTAGAAGGGGCCGGAGAGGACGACCCACTTCAGAGTTCCAATAAGCTTCGCTACAATATATATATATATATATATATATATATATATATATATACGTGTCACTTCAGCTTGGCACAGTATACCTTAGACCATGGAATGCATAACATTCGCGTGTGCTCGAAGGTCCGACTTACGCCTTTTAATGAGCGGGTCCGAGTCCGGCCCGGCCCGAAGCCTCAATCCCGGGCCCGGCCCAGGCCCGCGGCTTCAAGCCCGAGCCCAGCCCGGGCCCGCCGGAAAACGCTTCGGACGGCCCGGCCCGCGGGCAGGGCCGGGCCCGGGCTTTCGGGCCGCCCCGGGCCCGTGCAGTGCTCTACTCGGGGCAGCTTAACTAGGGAAACGGCAGGTGGAATTTAGCTGAAAAAAGTCGCAGTTTCGCCGGAACGGCGAAGCAATGAATGCGATAGCAACAAATTGGTATGTAATGTGAAGAACGGAAAGCAGCTCGAAATTGCCAGCGCGTCGCTCGAGCTGAAAGGGCGCACGAAATGAACGCACACAGGACGAGCGCGAACTATTATGCGTCACAGCTCGATACTTGAAGCGCATTGCTGAAACATAAAGCAGGACGCACGAAACGAGTGAACAGGTACACACAGGACGAGCGCGAACCGAAGGTCGTAGTTTTTACTTATTTCTATTTGAACAGCGCGCTCCTTTCGCAAACGCGGCCGCTGGAGAGAGCTATGTGACCTTTGTACGCTCTGTGACATCAGCTCGGACATCGCGGGAAAAGCACAAGATATACAACCCCCCGCTCCACCCCCGCGGCCGCCCCCTTCTTTTCGTGAGATAAGCGCACGAAGGCGACCACGCCCTGTAGGGCGAAGAGCCTCGACGTTCGCAAGAGCGGGGCGACGACCTTTAATGCGCGCCCAGCGCACAGCGCGCACATCGCGCCATGTCGCTGGTGAGTAGGAAAGCACGCTGAAGTAAATGGTGTATATAAATACCTCGCCGGTAGCATGCTGAAAGACGCTATTCTCCGTGGCTTAGCCGTTTAACGCCGCGCGTTTTGCACCACATTAGGGCTTCTACCTTCATTCAAGATACAAGCACAAATAAAGACGTAAGGGACGCAAGCGCACAGAAAAGGCAAACAAAGCAAACCTATCGGCACACCTAGAAGTATTACAAGAAACAAGCGAGGCCCGTCAAGATAACAAAATAATGCAGTTCATAGGAGAGTGACGCATGCTATAAGATAAAAGAAACGAGGAGAAAAAAAGCAACCTCACACCTCCCTTCAAAAATTATTACTCCCAAAATTGAGTGCAAAACATATAGCAACAGGCAATCGTAGGAAAAAAAGTAAACCAAAAAAACTCTTCCAGAAATACGTTGGGTGCGTAAATGCAGTATTTGCCAATTATGAAGTAACACTGCATCAATAAAACACGTAGTGAAAAAATGACGAAATACAAAAGTGAAAGCGAAAAGAGAAAAAAGTCACAGCTTCGCCGCAAGGGCGAAGCAATGAATGCGATAGCAAGAAACTAGTACTATACGAAGTGATGCTCGCCAATGCATTCTCTCAGTTTGAACAGCACTCCTGTTGCAAGGCGGCGAAAGCAGCGAAGGAAACTAGAGTGCTTCAAGTGCCCAGCTGCGACACTTCATAGTTCGCGCTGATCTTATGTTTGTTCGTTTAGCGGCGTCCCTTGAGCTCGGGTGACTTTCGTACGCTCCGTAACATGTGCGCAGACATCACGGTGAAAGCGTGAAACATCCCTCTTCCCCTCACCACTAGAAAACCGCGCGAGCAGACAGCGGAAGGGCAAGCTTATCCCTGCGCAAATACAAGAATAAGCGAGCGAGCTCGCCGACGACTTTTAAATCCGGCCGTCGTGTTACTAGCGCCATCTCGCTGGTAATGAAGAAACGCCTATAAGCGCCTAGCGTCTCTGAGTCCGTCCAGCGGTAAAGAGTGTGTATATAACGCTCGCCGTTAGCTACGTGCAGGATCTGCGTTTCGTGGCGTAGTGGTTAGCGCCACTCGCTGCGGTGCAAGAGGTCCCTGGTTCGATTCCGCGCTTCGGAAGCATTTCTCTGAGTTATTTTTCTTTGGAGCTTTTATTTATATATACATACTTGTACATATACGGTACATGACGGCGGCGACGGCAAAATTCAGCCGAGATTGTCCATATAATTGCTATCGCAATAAAAGAAAGGTCACATGAACATTCAGTGGCTTACTGCATTTATAATCAGTAAGTAGCGCACTTTCAAATGTACTTGTAGATTCTAAAAAAACAATATTTTCAGGCAGTGAATTGCTATCAGAAATGGTTCGTGAAAAAAAGAGTACTTGAAAAAATTAGTGCGCGTTTGATAAGAAAGTAGATTATGTTCATGTCGATTTCTCGACGTGCGTGACATAAATGGCTGAATATATGCACGCGCATGCACATTCAGTCTGTTGCGATAAAGCAAGAATAAAAATTTAAGTCTTGATATTTTCCTGCGCTGCTCTAGGGTTGGAATCCTATTTGCCAGCATTAGAGATGACGGGGAATCTTTTCTCTTATATTTGTTAAACATGAAGCGTACTGCCCGCCTCTGTACCATCTCGAGCCTATGCTTATATTTTTGTCGTGGGGATCCCTAACTGCGCTCGCGCTTTCAACTTTAGGCAAAACATATGTTTTGTAGGCGAGAAGATTTGCATCGAGGGAAGCGTTTTTCACTTTGTGCCTAAGTTAGCCAACTTTGCGTGTAGCTGCCGTACAGGTGTGTTCGATGTGGGAGGACTATGTGAGTTTGTTGGAGATACTGTACTGTACAAGGCCATGCTATGCTCTGCTTGCGTGCCTGGATAGCCGAGTGCTTAAGGCGCTCGCCTTCAGATCGTGGGTACGCGGGTTCCAATGTTGCCTCGCGAAGAAGCCTAGCGAAGAAACTTATTTCTAATACAAATGATCTTTATCTATGTTTATTTCTCTTTCTGTCACTCCGTCTCTCTCTCCCTTTCTTTCTCTTCCCTGTACTTGTCTCGTTCATCAGAGTTATTGCCTACGGCGCCTGAGAATGTGAGCGAGACGACGACGATGAATACGATGAAGAGAGCGCGTGCCGGTTCATGTTTTCTGTTGGGCGGCAGCGCGTGCCGTCACACCATCTACGCCCGTGTTCTGGTAGTGACGTCACCACTCGGCGAGTACAGAGTAGAGTGTACATCATCAGGCGTTGCTTTAACGTTAGGCGCGTGGAGCCTTGAGTGTGCGTTTCCTACCGGGTGGTGACGTTCGGCGTTCCACGTCGCGAGTGGGTACAGAAATGGGGTCACGTTTTAGTGCGCGTTTCAAGGGCGCCTTTCAAACTGAAAGAAAATCTACAAGCGCCGTTAGCGCCATCTTGCGTGTGAAAACGCTGAAGCACCTCGAGATCTGCGTACGGCCAGCGTTAAATAGCATGCCGTTCGTATGCTGGAGAACGCATGGCACGTGGTAGAGTTTAACAACGTGCGCTGCAGAGCGAGGGTTACTTTCGAATACTGGTTGCGCGCTTCAGTATTTGTTTCTTGTGACTAATTTTTCTTTGCGAGTTTTGCATATGTACACATACATATATATACACGGAACATGACGGCGCCGGCAGAACCCACCAATGGGGTCATATAATTGCTACCACAATATGTCAAAACAAATTAGCATTGTGAATTATTTCTTTCTTCGTAATCAAAGAGAGTTTATTTCGATGACAACATTCAGCAGTGTAGTGAAAATACCTAGCCTTAGGCTCCGCAGAGTTAGCTGTGCTGCCAGAGAAAGTTGTGGCCAGGTATAGAACAAGTGGTAAACCACTGGTTGTGTTTTCAGTACCTAGCGCTGAACACTACACAAAGACGGAGTGATAACTGACGAGGACAGGTACTGTGTTAGTCGTTTTTCACGCAGTCCTTATCCCGTGTCGTGTGCTAGATACTCAAACGGAATATACCAACTTTACCTATACTCCGTTTCACACACCAGGTCCAACGCTGTGGGCACTAGAGAGGCTTCTTGGAGTAGGTGCGTTCGCACTGAGAAATAGTTCAATGTTTTTTACCGCTCAGAATTGATTTTTGTTTGCTTTGCTAGGCTGAGTATGAAATAAAGATATTTTGAGCCTTGGGAATAATGAAAACATGTTATACGGCTGTTATCATACGGCTGAATCGCTTACCGTCTTGTTCTTTTCGTTTCTTTTTGCGTTTCATTTGCGCGCCATCGCGGCGCGTCGGGCAGGGGCTTGTGCTCGGCACAAGTGAGCGTTTACAAGGACAGAAACCGACGACGAGACGCGCGGAGTTATAAATTTTGCTGACCAAACTTCTTGCATAGATTCCACAGCGCAGCACCTGATGTATGAAATGGAGTATAGCTAATGTTTTAGATGTGAAGCATCTTATAGCGGAGTATAATCCGGTGGTGGTGGTGGTGGTGTGCGGCGTGACCACCCTTACTGCGCGTGCGCAAACCCTCTCCTCTTCCCATCTCCCCTTACCCCTCTCCGCTTCCCCTCTTCCCATCTCCCCTGTGCTCTCCTCCTCTTCACTTCCCATCTCCCATCTGCCCTTCCCCCTCTCCACTTCCTCTGCCCCCCTCTCCAGTTATCCTCTCCCCCTCCACTTCCCCTCTTCTCTCCCCCTCTGAAACGCGGGCTCTACATGCCGAAACACTCCTTCGCATTGCCTCATGGTCCCCTTTAGCGGGAGATGGTGTGATTTTTTTTCATTTAAATTACTCATTACCTTACGTGTCTTCGGTAAGCCGTCTTGCTTACGTCGGAACCTTTCCTTTCGCTTTTTATTTTTCTAGGCAAGTGGGTGTCTATTTAGAGTACTGCGTGCTATAGTGTGGGAGAGCAGTACGCTGTCCCTGTTATCGCGTGATCATGAATATCAAATGCTGCCACCATGGTGAAAAAAAGCAACTATCAGGTAGCGTCACGTAGCAGTTATGGAGCCAAGTCAAAAAATTTAAGGAGGAGATGCTGGGAATTGTGACCCGAGTATGGAGCACGAGGGGAGAGCGGCGTCGGAGGAATCACAATCAAAATAAAATATTATTATTCCCAGAAAATCAACTTGTTACATCGCAGTATACAGAAGGAGGTCAGGGAGTGACAGCGCTCTGTTTCCTCTTTTCTGTCCCCTCCTGTCGGTTGCGTGATTGGCACTTATAACCACTGTGTTGTAGACTGAATTGGGACCTCGCGTACAAGACAAACATTTAAAAAAGGTTAGACATGCAGCATCGATAGGAAGGAAGAAAAATTACAATTTCCATTTGAGGATAAGTGATCATATACATATCAAACATCATGCAGTAAACACGAATACACGTGATGTACTTAAACATAGTGCAAAGAAAGGGTTTCCACATATATCAAGAAATGCGAACGTATGCTTTAGGGGCAACGTAAAAGAAGTGTTATGTAAAGTTATACTGCTTGATAAGGAACCTTTTTTTTGTTTCTTTGACAAACGAGGAGGTTGGCTTGGGGACGCAAGACGTAGGCGCTCCTCAAATCTTTTTTCCCGATGATCCCACAGAAAAATTACACATCATCTCCCCCTACGGTCAACCATGGTGGGATGCGAAAAATCGCGGGGGGTGCGCATCAAGTTTCCGTTTCTGTTATGTGACTTATGAGGCGGTGGTTGTCGAGGCGCTTGAATTACCGTTTGCCGACTATGATGTTCACGTTTGGCTTCCCGAGTCTTCCTCCGCTCCGCGGCGGTGGCGCTGCAACTAGCGCCAACGTTGATGTTGTTCATGGCGTTTCGCACACCGTTGCACAGAGAGATAATGACGGAAGCACAGCAAACGCGCGCTTTCGCAGCCTCGCAGCTTCGAGATTCGCTTGCCGGAGTTGCCGTTTACGTTCAGCTTCGCGAGCGTCCATAGCGCCGTTGGGAAGGAAAGCGCAACGGGAGGGAGCGCGCGCCGAATTATATTCGCCTTTTCGGTCGGTTTCAAGATTGCGATAGCAGCAGCACGTGTTACATCCCAAGAAACATCCGGTCACTTCAATGGTCGCTCTCTAACGCCGAAGCAGAAAGCGTGCTTTTGAAGTTGTGCCAGAGTAAGGAAAGACTCTTTTTCCGCTTTAAGGTAAAACGAAGGCGCCTAAAGTGAATGACTCTAACTCTTATAATGTTGTGTATGCAGCTTTGAAAACTATTTATTTAAAATATTTGGCCACACACAGGGAGAAAAGCGTTGAAAACATGCCGGTTACTCGCTAAGGCTTGTGTTCCCCGCCAATGCTATTCGGCTACGCCAGCGCACAAAACCGGAAGCTGTGCAGCAGCTTTGTTTGTAAACAGCGAAATGGTCTTATGAGCGCACAGCTGTGGCGGAGAGAGAGAAATGGGAGAGGAGAAACGAAGCGGAGGCAGCGCTCACATCACCTCCTCCCGCCTTCTCGCGCTCACGAGAGGAGAGGGGGGAGAGTTCGCGCATGCGCAGTATGGGTGCGGACACTGCCCCGAGCATAAGATGATTTCGCATCTAAAAAAGAAAATGAAGCAGAAACATGAGGGGAATTGTGATACGAGCACGAAGACCTAGCGGCTTGGAAGGAGGTTAGCGTGTGATTGCGCACCCTCCTATCCTTTATCCCATGTTTATCAGAAAACGTCAACCATTGATAGCACCATTGAGAGCAGTATGCCGTCGTGGCAAGTGTTATTGAAAGCGTCTGCAGAAAACCAACATGTGTATCGCCACCGGAGGCGAGTCTGTCACTAAATGCGTATCTTTCATTTCAGCAGTACCTGTGGTGCAAGTTTCTTGGATACATTTTTCACAGATTGTGCATTTAATTTGAAAGTCTTCTTGACTATGACAAGCAGTGAGGCTGTTTTCCGTAAGGAACATGAAACCTTATTTAAAGATCCGCAATCTTACAAGGAGGCGCCACTACAGGGCCGGTACTACCACTACAAATGCGGTCCGCTTGCTCCCTGGAGCTGTTGCTTACTGGGGGCATTTGCCCTACAGGAGGGGTCTCAAACACGTGGCCCGCGGCTTCAGAACGAATAAACTTTTGTGACTTTGGTAAATGATATTCATAATTAAACTTTTTAGCGCGCACAAAGGACAAGGACAAGAAAGACACATGCGCGCTAACTCTCAAATGTTTATTTTTGAAAGGATCGATATACATAAGTACCCAAAAACCGGCATAGAGCATGTGCCGCGGAAGTCATGTGACACACAGTCAGAAGGGCTAAAAAAATTAAAAAAACGAACTCCTTATCTGTTAGAGCCCCTGAAGGATGACTGATGCATGTCTTTGCACACCTCTTGATATAAAAGGCTTCAGCAATTTCAAAAAAATGTGTGCAAAATATATGCAAAAAATGCATCAGCCATCCTTCGGTGGCAGTAACAGATAAGTAGTTTGTTTTTTTTATTCTTTTTAGCCCTTCTGACAGTGTGTCACATGACTTGCGCCGCGCATGCCCTATGCGGGTTTTTGGGTACTTATCTGTGTCGATCCTTTCAAAAATTAACAGTTGAGGTTTAGCGCTCGTGTGTCTCTTTCTTGTCCTTGCATTTTGCGCGCGCTAAAAATTATGGATACCTAACATGGGAACGCACAACAACCTCTGGTTGCTTCGAAGAGTCCTACATCGAAACTCACGATGCGGACCTCCTGACTATATTTTAGCAGTCAACATGCGAAAACTTTTAACAACGTCAAACAGGACCCCATCCTATCGAATATAGCAAGAATATGTAGCGTCATCATCATCGCTATTCATAATCATCATCATTTTTACCACCTACGCGCCGCGCCTCTCGCGCAGCTCATGCTGAGAGCTCGAGGCGCGAGGAGTTGGGAACGAGCTCACGCTCCTGGGGGCTGGACGCCGGCAGCCGCTGCCGCTCTGCTGGTACTAGGGCCTTCTAATAAAGTAGCGAGAATGGCACGGCCACGTCGGCCGCCTTGACGTCACGTCTACCTCACTCGCTACAATTGGTGACCCGGCCTTCGACCACGCCCTTCGACGAGCGGCGCTGCCATGTTGCCGTCACTCTGTCCGCCAGTGAAGCCGTTCCACCCGGCCTACCCCCGAGCGTGGTTTATGCAGCTCGATGCCATTCTCGCTCTGAATGGCATCACGGCACAGCCGATGATGCACGCCGTCCTGCTCCAAGCGCTGCCGGTTGAGCTGCGTCATCTGTCCGCCGCGTCGTCATCCAGCCCGCAGCCATACGACGTCCTCTGCGCTGCGATGCTGGCCCGCTACGGCGAGACGTACCGCCCGCTACCGGGGACCCGTGAGTTCCGGGTTTCCCCTCCATCAACGCGAGCGGTACCACCCGGCCCACAGCCCTCCCATGACCACGACCTACCTTCCCCGGCTACGTCTCTTTCATCCTCTCGTCCGGCCACCAGCGCAGCGGTTCCCGCGCCGGACGACCAGCCCGACGACGTTCAGGTTCCTACGCCCGAGGTTCCTGCGCCCGACGACGTTCCTGCTGCCATCGGCCCCTCTACTGAGAGGTCTGTTTTTTCGACAGCCTCGGCCCACGGTCCTTCAGACTTGCCGGCCTCCTGCACGTCTTCCCCGACCTCCACGGCCCACGACACTTCTGACACGTCAGGCTCCACGACGGCTACCTCGCCGCACGCCCTGGAGCCTGCCGTAGACACGGACATCGTGACTCCCGCTGTACGACCCCCAATTGCGGAGGCATCGTCAGCGATGTCCAACGAGCCCGCCTTTTCGACCTCGACACTGTGCGCATCTTGCCAACAGGAACTACCATCATCCTCGAAATCTCCCGCAGCAGACGTTCAAGCCCATAACCAGCTACGGCCGAACGTGCGTGACGCTGCGATGATGACAGAAAATCCCGAGGACCACCCACCGTGCTTGCCACAGGTAGACCAGACCGCGTATGCCCTACCGGCCGCGCAGGCATACAACCCACCTGCCGCCCCGCACACGCGCTCCCCTTCACCTACTAAATCGTCTACAACTGCAACTGCAACTGCACCGTCTACCACTGCACCGTCACAGACTACAACTGCACCGTCTACCAGTCTCTCCAGCACGGCTCATAACACCGAGATTAGTCGCGCCACGTCTATCTGCAGCGCACGCCTCGCGGCTCGTCTGCACTCTACACGGCAGACTATGGAGCAGCCGCAACCAGTAATGTGCCACCACCAACGCCGTTACCGGCACCGTCGCCACGCCAACTGCGTCGCCCGCCCAACCAGGCGAAGTTCGCACCGACGAACGTCTAAATCAACTGGCCAAGATGTACTACGCCTACGCTCCACTCTGTCTTTAAGTCACATTTACCCGAGTGTGCGGACGAACCGCCAGCATCACAAGAGCTTGTGTGTGTGCCAATTTTGCTGGGCTGCACAGCGGAATTTCTCGGCCCACTACCGATTTCCACGACATCGGTGTCGCTCGCTCCTTCCAACAGCGTCTCTTCGTCGCGACCCTCGCCCGCTGCGCTTCTCCCAGAGTCGCCCCCCAGAGGCCTTGTCATTTCTGACGGCTACCTTCAACGTTAACGACCTGGACTGCCCACGGACCCTATCGTTTCGCGACATGAACATTCCTGTATATACGCCCCCATAGTCTTTCATTCCGGGCTCATTTCTGCGGGGGGGAGTAATCTGTAGCGTCATCATCATCGCTATTCATCATCATCATCATTTTTACCACCTACGCGCCGCGCCTCTCGCGCAGCTCATGCTGAGAGCTCGAGGCGCGAGGAGTTGGGAACGAGCTCACGCTCCTGGGGGCTGGACGCCGGCAGCCGCTGCCGCTCTGCTGGTACTAGGACCTTCTAATAAAGTAGCGAGAACGGCACGGCCACGTCGGCCGCCTTGACGTCACGTCTACCTCACTCGCTACAAATATATCCCAGCCAGTGCTGGGCAGTATCGAAGATACTCTATGGGTATCTTGTACCTGTATCGCGATACTTCTCGAAAGACGAGTATCTGTATCTGTATTTCCGGTACATTCGAAAATGTATGTGTGTCTTAAGATACAAGATACTTCTATCGCAACACAACCGTGCGAAACAATGATCGCTGGCCAAGCTTCGCTTCTCAAGCTGGCACTGGTGCCACTAAGCCATCTCAATAAGTCTTAGGGCACTGACGCAACCTCATTTTTCAACCAGAGTACCCCAGTGAGGGCAGAAGATGAAGAAGACAAGCGCGCGGACGTGTATACGCCGAGCCCACGCACGTTTTGTTTGCTCGATTTCTTTTCTTTTTAGTTGCGTCAATGCCGCGACACTTCCTCTTAGCCACTGTCCTGCGCCGCGCCTATCGCGCAAAATTCTGATGTTGCTACATTGTCGTTATTAAAGATTCTCTTGCGTCTTGCTCCGTAACGAAATGTGATGCGTGCAAAAATGCGGTTTCTTTGCGTCGCGTGGATTTTACATATCAGCGATTTGAAGTATCTCGTGGGTGTAAGTTTGACTTGCATTCAATGAATTCACTCATATGGAAATAAGAATCTAACAATGTAGCACCACTGGTACTGATGCTACGTTTACCGTAGCAAGCGCAAGAGCAAGCGCTTACCTGACAGAAAATATCTTGGCGTACCGTATTTTTCACTTCTTGCTACATTTATTCAAACAATTTATGAAACCATAATTTCATTATTAGCACAAGTGCTTTCTTAGCTGTCATTTTGCATCTCTTGCGTTACCTAAGTCTCTGCGCTGTTTTTCCGGCCTGGTCACTGCAGTATGTCTTTTGTAACGCGCTCCCAAAATAAGATATCCGCTTTATTCTTCTTACTGTCTACTTTAATTCAACTACTGTTTACACATTTACACGTTGCCAAGGCGATTTTGAAAACAAATATATAGTTATGTGGGCGTACCTTGAGTAAACAGTACAAAACTTCTGCTTACCGCTTAGGAAAATAGCGAAATTGAGTTTGCATTATAATAATGGAAATCATTAGGAGCCATCTCAAAAATCCTTGGAAGGGGATTCGAGAAACTTCGTTTTACTGAATGCTCTGTTTTGCTCGTGAGCGTCCCAACGAGCCGTTTCAGGCAATTTTCCATAGGCACTGAATTTTCCATTGTCTCAACAGGTAAGTTCACAATACTTCATGCTCATCGCTATGAAGGGCGCCGTCCGTATTGTGTTTCTGTACTCATTCAATGCGAATGTTTGATACACAACCACCTCACTAATTTACTTATATTTGTTTTCGTGTTTTAGGCTTTCTTATCTATTTTTCGCATTACTAATCGCCGCGCAATAGGAGCTACAAGTGGCAATAGCGCGAATAGCGGTGGTGTCCTGCAACGCTCTGTGGAACTATAAAATACGTGTGAGAGGTTTGTGTTGCACATGTTCTTTTGTTGAAGAAAAATTGCTTGAAAGATTGCACGTTAGCGAGTAGCCTATATCAACAAAAAAACCTTTGCACCAGCAGATAAGTAGAATATGAAAATCCATTGCAATTTTACGTCATCTACGTATACACCAGGGGTCTTAAACTGAGCTTATAGCCAGCGGGCCGCAGTCGCGAAATTTAGTTGCAAGGGCCGGGACAGTGAAGATGGTGGCAGAGAGTTTGAACAAAATGACTTTTCAAAGGAAGCCTTCCTCATATCTCATATATAGGTCATTTCTGAGGGGGATTTGGAGTCAGGATTCCAGAAACATCGATACCAATGTACAGAACGACTGATATCTGTACGTGGATTCTGAAATGTAGAGTTTTTGTTCCACGGGTATGTTTCAGCACATGGTGACCAGATGTTCCTCACGAAAGGAACGCTTGAGACCAGTCATGTCTGTGCAGCTCACAAACATACTTATTTAGAAAATAAAAACAAATGAGACGAAGACGGTCATGTGTGCAGGCCTGGCCGCTAGTGAAAGGTCTCAGACCTCGAGTATACACCATGCACCCCCCCCAAAAAAAAACAGAAAAAAAAGAGATGTCGCTACCAGTGTTGTTGCTGCTGTACACCTGTCCGGATATACGGTATTGTGCAAGCTGTCTTTTGCGGACAAGCTAAAAGCCCACACCGGTATTTGCGCCGTCGTGCGAAGGCTTCTTATTGATGTTATTGTGATTATATGGCAAACTGATAGATGGTCGGCAAGCTGTGCAAAGCAAGTACCGCTGTCAGCCAAGTGTACAAAGAGTTGTCCTGTGAAGAAGCTAAAACAAACCCCAATAAGTTGTTTCGAAAGGAAACTGATGTCCTTTGAGCAAGAAGGGCAAAACTTTTGAGATACTAACAGACATTTCATTCAAATGAAACAAAATTGGCCACAGTTAGGAAATTTTGAAGCAGACATTTTCGTGCATAGGCGTTTGCTGCTACATCCTATGGATCTATAAAAACAAATTTGAGAATGTATTGAACTATCTTAAGATACAACTGCCAAATATCGTATCGGATACAATTTTTGCGGCAGTATCTTGTATCTGTATGTTGCCATGCTCACTGTAGCCCAAGAACTGGAAACGAACACTGGTGCCCGCTATACCATATATGCGGATGATATAACCATTTGGACCGAAGCACAGGACTATGGCGGGAACATTCAGGATATGACAAATGAACTTCAAGGTGCTATTAGTGTACTCGAAGATACCATTCCAAAAATAGGACTGACTTTAGCGCCACAGAAAACTCAACTTCATTGCGTCAATGACAGACGTAGTGCTCTTCTAACAGAGCAAGCAACAACATTAACACTAGGACCACATCAAGTACCACCAACCCACGGGCACATTAAAATTCTCGGTATTCCCATCCACAGCTGTAATACGGCACATCTTTGGACCACCGAGCTCAAAATACAATGGCCAAAGCAACTGAGTACAATAAAGTGCATCTCCAATAAATTTGGCGGAGCACGCCAATCAGCCTGCGCTACCATAGTCAGATCAATGGCTATTGGTAAAATCACTTACGGAGGCACCGTCATATCGCCGTCAAAAAAAGCCGAAAAAACTCTGCAAGTTCTCCACGGACACATCCTTCGGACTATCACCAGCCTTCCTAAGTTTACCAATATACAAAAACTGCAGAACCTAACGCCCATCCCACCCAGTGATGATATTCTCAGAAATGCGCAGACATCTCTATACAACCGTTTACACCTCACCATACAGGGGCAAGACACCCTGCTTTGGGACACTCGACGTGTCCCTGTGGAACACCGGAAGATGGCTAGTGAAGATAACACCCTTAACTTTCCTTCCTGTGCCAATCCAAGACATCCACACCACTCCCAATCGGAGCCACTGTGGCGAGACAGCGGCACAATCTGCACACCTCCAATGCCGTATTTACCGACGCCGCTCTCGATGGACAAAGCCTGGCCTTAGGATGGTACAAACCCTCGACCGGTGAGGCCAAGCGCTACATATGCAGAACGGACTACGCGACGTTGAGACAGGCACTTGTGGCCATTTGGACCGCCCTGCAGGATAACATAGCGCCATGAACTATCTACACGGACTCGTATGAAGCATTAAAGGACGTCGAAAATTCCAATACACAGGATGTTGCAGCTTTACGCATCCGCAAAATTCTCCTGCACAAACACAAGAATGGCATTGACACAAGAATCACCTGGACGCCGGGTCACATGGGCATCCAAGGGGGGCTAACGAGGTGGCACACATTCTCGCCACCTCACATGCCGGAGTTCTACCATATCATCTCGAACCTCTCCTACATGGATCTCTCGATCTTGGTTGCCACCCCTACACGAATTTGCCACCGAGCTCTCATTCCGAAAAGACACGACTGCAATGCTTCCTCAGGTACACTAACCGAGAGAGACTGAAAGATGTCACCCCTCCTCGTATCTTTAGGAACCTCGCCCTCAGCCGATCCTAGGAAATATTTATTAACAAAGTGCTAGCAAACACTGCCACTACCCCTCACATAATTCATCAATGGCAGACTCTTGCTGACCAGAAGAGGGGCATAAACACCTCCGCCCCCTGCACATGCACCTTTTGTCACTCAACATGCATTGCCAACATGGAGCATCTCATTTTACGTTGTCCTGCCTTACATCCTCATCGAAGGAACAGCGCCATCTTTATGCATCCCGATTTGGAAGCAGTACAGAAGAACATACTGGAACACCCTCACCAGCTTATCACATTATCTCACTTCGGATTTAGTAGCGGCTTGGCGCGCGTGATTTAGTGTGTGCCTACCAAGCCTCCCCCACCCTAAACCTCCTCATCAGTGGCCTTCGGTCCTCCCTTTGCCTAATAAAAGAATCTATCATCAACATCAATTATGGATACATACCAACTTGCGCAGTTATGAGTCTTACTGAAACGATATTCACATTCTTTTCGCGCCTGTTGCTATTCATAACGCTTTTTTCAGGTCAGCTAGATAGATAAGCATTCTTTTCCTAAGGCATCCAATGTGGTCAATGTGTGTTGAAACATCACCGTAGCACGGAAATTTATTTTTGAATTGCACATTCTGGTGATCATTGTTGATATCTGTCTTGAAATATGACGTGAAATCCCCTTCAGATATGACCCATATTTGAGATATGAGTCATATCTCATATATGTGTCGATTGTTATGAGCAGGCGCCGCTACAAGCCCGGGACTGCCACTCCAAACGCTGTGCGCTTGCGCCCGTGAGCCGTTGCTGACTCGGGGCATTTGGCTTACAGAAACGGTATATGCGGTTTAGGTGAAATACAGAAAAGGTAGCGCAGCAGACCCACACGCCTATTGTTTCTGGGAGCTTCAGCCCAAATATTACGATTTTAATTGGGGGTCTTTCGACTTTGAAGGCGAGAGGCATGGCTTTAGATCATAAAACCAGGAGACCTTGCCCTATCGGGAAAATGGGAGCAAGCGATGCATGTCACATGCATGCCTGACGCACTGCTTTTCCGTTCCTTCTTTCTTTCTTTCTTTCGTTCATTATTTAATTCTTCGTTTCTTTCTTTTTCTATTTGTTTCAATCTTTCTTTCTCATCGCGCAATGCTCCCTCCAAGTCGGGAATTGAACCCCCATCCACGAGCTGAACAGCGATACATTTCATTTGATGCAGGCAACGACAGTCACACATTCATATTATATGTTGCAAGATGAAATGAAATTATCTGTGGCAACATGATACGACGACTCGCCTTGATAAAAGTTCGGATTAACATATCAGAAACGGCGAATCTCCCGTAAAAAACACAATCGAGAGTGCATTAGTTGTTGAAAAACGGCCCAGGCAAGTAGGCATGTCACCGCACAGTTTCGAGGGCCGCATTTCTGTGTGTTCGCCGGCACCGGGTTTTCCAGGCTCCACGCTGCCACCAATACCTGTGAGTCATAACAAGCATCGCTTGAAAACAGAAACTTCGGTCGTAGTGGGCTGTCGTAAGTAAACGAAATTTTTTCCACTAGCTGCATGTACCTGAGGCGCTGCTTTGTATGAGTTCTAGAAACGAACGACATTTCTGTCGCACGCAATTCGTCGAGGTTCACGCATACGTCCTGAACATGGGGTGTTCGCGCAAGACAGCAGATCGCTCACAGGCATGTGTCTGCACGTGAAGCTCTCTTTTCGGAATATATTCTCTTTGCTTTTCGGATTGGCCAGTGTCTTAGTTCCAGGGGTGATCGAAACAACGGGAGTTGTTCGAGAGTCTCGTTTCTTTGTTGAGCACAATCAACTGAAAGCAACAGACAAGTAGGCGAAGGACAGCATAGGGGATATTCATGTTTTAGTTTTGAACTGTAGTGTAGTAATTACGACATAAACCTAAATGTAGATTATACGTAGTAAAGTGGTTGAAGAAACGCCCTTTGCGTGTGTGGGGCCCGATCTCACAGCCTGAGAATTACGCGACCGATGCTCTACAGTTGTTCCAGCATCGTGAACTGTCCTGCTAGCAGAGAACCACTTTTCGATTTCAGACTATTGCACCGATATTGCACCAAAAGGTGCGAGCTGTAGAAATCAAATGAGACCACAATAGGCACTTTGGCAGATACATTCAGACCTTCTATCGGACCAGAAATTCATTCATCGCCTTAGAACGGAAACGAAAGTCATTTTCAAAAGGATATTGCATATATTCGCTGCTTCGGAAAATTTAAAAAAGCGGTTGGCGCAATTATTAGCCATCGAAATTGGTTCTGTTAAATCATATAGCAGGAAGAATGAGGAAAACACACTCAGGCAAATTACGGCCCGCAGGCCACCCATGTCGCTTGCATTCATCTACGCCACCTTGGTCAGGGCATCCCTGTGTACCTGCTCTGTTATGCAACCGCATGTCAATTATAGCCAGGTATGCAACCATATGCGGGATGACATAACACGTTGTCCGCAGCGTCGAGGTAACGTGCGTTATAGCGGTCCACGTCAGCATATTTGTTGTATAGGCGTATTCCGCCAGGGCACTTAGCGGCGTTTTCTTCGCATGTCACAAAGCGGCTCTCAATTATTCTGACGTCATACTCGGTCAGCATGAGGCATCGCCCAGCCTCATAAGAAAGGAGGAGAACACCGCGTCATTCCGGCGGCCCGCGTGGTCTAGTCGATGGCAGTCGAACGTGTTCCAGGGGAGTTCTGCCTTGAGCTACCTCACTTGCTTTGAGTTTCAATGTGTGTTCGCAGGTATTCTGTTGAGACTGCGAATCACCTGTGGCGCATACCCACATACCATGAACTGTGGTATGCGAGTATGTGCCACACGTCACTGATGGAAAGGGTTTCACGACGTGCGGGGCAGGCGTTTCGCGTTATTAGTGCAATGGCAGTTATATGGACACTCTCGGCGTATTTCTGCCGTTACCGCCGCCGTCAAGTCCCGTATATATATCTTTGTACATATAGATAAAAACCATAAATAAAAAGAATTCAGAAGAAAAATTGGCCGCGTATCTGCGTGCTTCGCTGCAAATGTCGTCTAAAGACGATAGAAGAGGCGCTGCGTGAGATATGGACGCCATCTGGCAGTACGTCGGGAAACATGAGTGCTGTGTTGCGGGCTGGTAGTCCCGGCGCAGCGGCATGCGAAGACCGGCGGTGACCAACGCGACCGGTGGGGACGCCGGCCAGTCCGAACACGCTGTTTGGCGCGATGAGCCGAAGGAGAAGAAACGTCCGCACTCAACGAGTACTCTCCGCAAACTCTCTTATTTACACGGCGCCTGGGTAAAACAGGAATGCCAGAGCGGCGCCCCCTGTCATTCGTACAATGCAATACTGAACCGAAACCGAAACGCAACATGAGCTTGTGCAGGGGGCACGGAGGAAGAGAAGTTTCAGCGCAGTGGCATTTTCAGAGCACCTTAAGAAACTTGGGTTGTAACATGGTAGGGCGAGTAGGGCCAGAAGGACCGTCACGACGAAAACCTGCCTCCTCAGTCGTATTCGCCTGGAACGTTGGTGTGGCTTCGCGTTCCCTCCTCCGCTCCTGGCCTTCCCACAAAGCTACTGCCTAAGTACGAAGGCCCCTACCGCGCAGACAAGAACGCCTGCGAAAGAAGAAGACGAAGACGGTTATTGTTGGCGCTCGCGCTTGCTCGGCTTGGACCGCTGATCGCTTCAGCTGTGGCAATCTTTTAATAAACGCGTTACTGTCTCAACGTTAAACGTATACCATCAAGGTATTTAAAATTGCGTATCTATGTATTTTCTATTAAAGGAACACACCACCTAATACTTACCTAATGATGTTACGCCTCAGATATGCGTAATATTTACTTTTTGATCGACAACGTTAACAAGTATGAACAGCCGTACCAGTTCAAGATGGGTGGGCGGTAAGCAAGTGGTTCAACTTTGGCCGGTTGGCTCAATCGGGTGACGTGCCGACAAACAGAAAGATAGAAAGACAGACCAAAATTTCTGCGTTTAAGTTCCCCAAGAAAGACTATCGTCTTTAAAAATTTCCGGTAGGCGCCTCTGGGCATTCGTAACGGCAACTCCTCGCTGCGCACGGCGCTGCCTTACACAATTACGCCATGCTTGATTCGTTCTCCAGGATATACTAACGGCAGAATAGAAACGTACGCGCGGCGTTGGGTGAAAGGCACGCGAGGCTACACGTGGCGAAAATTAAAATTGGTCGAGACGCGGGTATGCTGCGTCATAGCCCGCGCTGCGTTTGCGTCGTATCGCTTGCGACCCGCGCTAGTTTTCCATTTTCGGATTGTTGCCCTGCGCCACTCGTGGCCAGTCGGCCAGGGAAAAGGAACAGCCTTCCGTGGCTCGTGGTGGGGCGAGCTAGTGGGAACACTTTGGCTCTTGTAGGCTTATGCCACAGAGGGAAGAAACGAGGCGGCTGAACCAGAATCACGCTATATATATTACACCGTGACCAGAATCCTGAGGCTAACATTGCAGCGCAAACCCAGACGACCCCCACGACGAAAGGAACGTACGACACAAGCCGATACTAACAACTGCTTTATTCTTTCATACGCCAATGCATATATAAGACCAAGGCAACCTTACCACATATGTGCACACAACAATATCTCTAAACGAAAACGTGTTACAAGGATCATAGTGTATTGGCACACTGCTCTTGCATAGGCGGCTCCACCAGCGCGGCGGCGTTCAGCGCCAACGCGGCCGTTTCCGCGCGGCTGCTTGTGCGGCTGCTTGTGCAAGTATGATGTCGTCAGCGTGCGTTCCTCTGCAACTGCTGGCTGGTTTTCAGACCGTCGAAGGTTTGGATTAATTTTTCAGGAGAGTAAACATTGATTAAGGCAAGCTTCTGTACGAGACAGGTCTTGTACAGTCACGCTCAGTGTGGCTTGCAACACGGGTGCGCGTGGCCTCATGAGTTTAATGATTGCGCACGGCTTCAACTTGGTTCATTTCTGAAATTAATATTATTGTCTTATTTGGCAACATCACTCAGTGACCGAACAGCGTTTAGTTGTAAACATAAGGGCTAGTGGAAGGAATGCGAAATCTTTAAACACGTGAGGCCACACGTTCCCGTGTTGCAAGTCATATTGGGCGCGACTGAACGTAGTGCTAAACTACTTGTCTCTGAGGACGGAAGCGTGGTGACAAGTCGGTGTGTTTCCCAAACGTCCATCAACGCTCCGTCGAAAACTATGAAGTTGAGAGTAAGTAAGCATTTTTATTCAATGGTCTCGTTTTATTTCATTCTGTTTTGTTGTTTTGAAGCTCTCTTAAAACAGATGCGTCATTGACGCGACTTGGGACTGCCGAGCAGGCATGGCCGGCTAGTGCAAGCACGCTGCGGCAGTGGACGCGTGTACCTGCACACATACAAAAAGCTGATTTTAACACGAATATTGTGTTATATAATGCCAACAAAAATAATACACGAGCATGACAAGCGCTAAAGAGGTACACCGGCCCTAAAGATATAAACTGTGAATCGAATACGTCTAGAACAAAAGAAATATTCATCTCTGTTCAGCCAAAACATGCGAAACACGCATAAATGTTACAGCACCTTTCCTAACATTCGCATGAGCGAGCTGTTCCAGCCTTGTAAGGGGATGGAGAAATCGTTGGGAGGTAGGCTGAGTTCTCCTATTCACTGGCCTTAGCATTGCCAACAAAATGCCTTCTGCTATTTTGCTATTCTGCTATATTCTGTGGGCTCCCAGTCTGTTGCATCAACGCTGCGCATGAAATAAGAACTATGAATAAAGAATGTCTTCTCGATACCGATTCAGCGTGAAAAGATATATAGGCATTTGGAGCATATTGGAACTTTAGCGCACACACACGAGGACACACAAGAAAGAACACACGGACCAGCGCAGTTTTTTACTATCAACTGATTTTTTATTCACCAGGAAACCATCATATATACTCAATTTCCGCCCTCATGAACACTGCGCATGAGCAAATTGGCATCGTACAATTTTTTACAAAAATAAAACCATTACAAAGGATGACGTATTCTTACATCTTGTTCAACAATTCTATCTTGTTCTATGTTCTTTCTTGTGTGTCCTCGTGTGTGTGCGCTAAAGTTCCAATATGCAGCAAAACCAACTAGCCCGCCTTTCCGTATTATTAAAGGCATTTGGAGACCGTGCCTAATGGGTGTATCACAGTTAAGGCAGGTCTGAAAGAACGTTTCATTCCATGGGCGCCTCTCTCATAGAATGAGCGTAACACCCTGCACCGAATTAAATGAAAAAAAAGTCTTGTCACGGCGAACAATTTGTATCCAACGTTGGCATCTCTCCTTCTCCCAGTGAACGTTCCGGAAGCGGTAAAACTTTGTTCCAGGTGAATTGCTGCAGGTATCGTGACAGCCCACAACACAACAAACCTTGTTCTGTGTTGGAAACCTTGTTGACGCTGATCCATGCAACGACCACCAAGGAAGAAACGCTTCGCAAAACAGCGGAGAAACACGAAGGAGCTGACACGAACGCTGCACCGGCCCCGGCGTCCGAAAGCTTCTATCACCCCAGGGACGCGCGCGCCGCCTCTAGAGGCGTTCCCGTCAGCTGAGAGTTAGGAGCGCAGTGTGCCCATTAGATATGTGGGGACATGAAATCATATTCAGATGGGTGGAGGGACAAAGAAGTAGAGAAGAAGTAAGAGGGAAAAAGTGCGTTTGCGCTGTAATTTTAACCTCAGGAATATGCACGAACTATAGTCGGTGAAACGCTAAAATTAAAAAAAAGTTAATTTTACTGCTGCCTATTTGTTTAATGCGCGTCCAACTGCGGCAGCACTTTACCATGACATAACGGTTAGGACGGACCAATGAAAAATGCAACATCGCGGCATTCGCAACGAGAGGCGATGTACCGCTGCATCGAGACTGAGAGCCGCCAATTCGAATTTCCTGTGGTGTTTGTTTCTTCCAGAAGAAGCTCTCTCATAATAATATCTGGGTTTTAACGTCCCAAAATTACGATATGATTATGAGAGACACCGTAGTGGAGGGTTCCGGAAATTTCGACCACCTGGGGTTCTTTAACGTGCCCCTAAATCTAAGTACACGGGCCTCAAACATTCTCGCTTCCACCGAAAATTCATTCGCCGCGGCCGGGATTCGATTCCGCGACCTTCGGGTCAGCAGTCCAGCACCATAACCACTAGACCATCGTGGCGGAGGGAAGAAGCTCTTTTCTACTGTTGTCCGCACGTACTTGGCATAATCCTCGCCGGTCGTTATTCGATGCAGTAGAAGCTTGTGACTGTGCCGCGTTTACAGTGCACCGAAACGGCAGCAGCTCGGAGTGTTTTACAACGCTTTATCGCGTTCTGTCCTTTCGGCAGCGTTAAGGAGACTGTCTACCGTCCTTCATCGCTTTTCTGCTTTGTACCGCAATAGAAAGCGCACCGTCTGAAGTGTCCAACCTTGCAGCGGTTTCTCTGGAAAGCGAGAATTTTCGGATCTGCGTTCGGTCATCTTCCATTGGCGTGAAACATGCCCGCAATTCTGTTTGGTGGACGCGATGACGATTGCAGTGCTGGTAAAAAGTTAAAACCGAAAGCACATGCGATTTCTGTAGGATTGCTTTATTTTCGCTGAACCCTATTGCAATGAATGTAGCATTCGTTTTCAGCGCGCTAGCGGTTAACTAAAGTCTTATTATACGATTACAGAACACTTGTTTTGCTGTAATCGCAGTCTATGTGTTTATTTTAGCACTGCTGCCGCAATCCAAGCCAAGTCGATTCATCAACAAGAGACAATAAATGCGCACCTTCACAGCGCAGCACATGTCAGACATCCTAACAACTATACGACGGTCCAGTACGACCAGCGCGGAGAACCGCATGGCATAGCGCATGAGTTGAAGCGGACGAAATCAAAGACGGCACCGCAAGCAGCGCCACCGGGCGCCTTTTTAGATGCGGGAGAAAAAAAAAGCAAAAAAACTTTCACGCTTTGCAGCAATTATCGCGGCGGAACAATGACCAGTATGTTCTTCACGCGCTTTCATAACCGTGAAAAAAAAAAAACTTTTCAATTAGATTTTTCTGCAAGTTCGTACTGGCTCCGCCTGCCGCTGCTTGTGGCTACTGGTTAATCGGAGCTAGTTTCTTTCGCGATTCCCTTCAAATGCACTGGCCCCAACTAAAAGCCCGCATTGGACGCTTCTCTGCAAGGGTGTAGACCACGGTACAGTGTTGAGCCATGTTTAGGATAGTGAACCAATGTCATGCTCAAAATGAGGCCATTTTGTTGCAGCAGTGACAGAGGGTGTAAAACGAAAAAAAAAAACACGGCGCTGTGGTATACCCTTCACTCTGTTCAAATTTCCTTTCGTAAAGCTTCAACAAGCCCTGTAAAAAACACTGTTGCAGTAATAGACTTTGTACAGAGCAACAAATCGAAGACGAGCGGACCACTAGGCGCCCTACTTCTAGTCTTTTGAGCGCCAAAACATCCCTACAGCACTCCTCTAGGAAACCAGACAAAGTTCGGCCATGAAAAATTTGCACGAAGTCATTCCTTTCAGGTAGAGCAGCAGCCTTCCGCCAACATGCATGGCGTTTTAGAAGATTTGAGCTAATGGATCAGTCATGTGCCTGCTACGGCGCGCCTTTGTGCGCTTAGCGCAACAATTCGAAGCAAATCTTGACTACAAGCTCACCTTCTGAATCCTTGAGCCGTGCTTGCCTGGTTTGTTCACGGTACTGCGTTGTAGGTGTCCACCGAATCCGCGAGAGCTTCTGGAATTCTATTATCACTTTCTTCATCGGCCATATTCGTGCATACACGTCAGGATTGTGCATGGACAACATCATGGTAGTTGCACACAAATGTATCAAGCGCAATCATAAGCAGCGGTGGTACAATTGAGAAATACTACAGCTTATTCGACGCATAAAGCGACAACGTCGCCGATGCCGCTCCAAGCCAAACCATGATTTTCTTCTGTGTACGTTAAAAACAACACTAAAACATAAAATGCATGAAGCCAGAGACTTCTAATACAATAACGCATTGTCAACGTTCATTAGGGAAAATCCGACTATGTTTTGGAAGACAATTAGTCCACCTCCCACAGCCTTTGCTCATTCATTATTGAAAACGAAACTTGCTCGAACGCTCAGATGATCTCAGAAGCCTTCAATAGTTACTTTAAGCCTGTGTTTACCACTGATAACGGCACATTCTCTTTTTTCGTCCGTCCCCCCGCTTGTATCGGTAGCTATTCCGGATTTTGAGTTAAGTTGCTCTGGAATGCACAATCTCTTACTAAACATAGAGATTACTAAAAGTGCCTGTCCAGATGATATCCCCAACGCTTTTCTGAAAAGGTACTTCGAATGGTGTGCACGGTACTTCATCATTATATTTAAGAAATCACTTGATTCCGAACGCGTTCCGCGAATTTGGAATATCGCCAATGTTGTTGGAAATCATTTCTAACTACAGACCAATTTCATTTATTATCAACGTGTTGCAAGCTACTGGAGGACATCATTCACAAACACATTATTCAATTTCTAACTGACAAAGATATCCTTTCACAGCATCAGCATGAATTTCGCAGCGGTTTTTCCACGGTTGCACAGCTGATCGCATTCACGCATGACATGGCATCATCACTTAACAACCATGAACAGATCGACGCCATCCTTATTGATTACTCGAAAGCTTTCGACAAAGTATGCCATAAAAAACTTCTCAAACTTCGCAACTTTCTCAAAGGCCCATATACTGACAAATTACTTGGCTGGATTACGGATTGTTTGCACCTGAGGAGTCAGTTTGTTCGCTACAACCACGAACAGTCATCATCAGCTCATATTTCCTCAGGTGTTCCACAAGGCTCTGTTTTGGGACACCTTTTGTTCATAATTTACAAAAAATCACAGCATATACACGCAGTGAATGATGATGAGTGGGCGAAGCTGCGGAGGTTCATCGGTAAACCGTGAATCTTCCGTGAATTCTGCCCAGTACATCATCACCGACGTTAGATCGGGCGCGTTTATACTAAAGGTTCGATGAGTTATGACGACTTGCAGCTCACTTTATTTTATATGTACGCTGTGAATTTTCATTGTTTAGAAAGCCATTGCTTCAGAAAACATCTGGCGTCTTTCGTTAAGCAGCTGGCGTCTTTACGTTTTGCTTTAGAAACATCTGGCGTTCTTTCGTTTTGCTTTTACAAAACATCTGGCGTCTTTAGTTGGTTTATTTCATCAATCAACGGCGTTTTGAACAAAATTTTTATTGTTTAATCACGCACAGGAGAAATCTCACGAGGCATTACCTTGGAGGTAAACAATGGCTGCTAATGGGAATGAGAGACAGAAGAAGTCGGCCTTTAGGTAACACTTACACTTCTACTTCTACTAACGTTTCCTACTGGAACATGCCAATGGCTGCTAATGGGGAATGAGAGACAGAAGAATTCGTCTTTTAGTTAACGCGCACGCTGCCAATTTTTTATTGTTCAACAACGGACAGGAAAAATCTCCCACCGGCACCACCTTGGAGGTCAAAGCGTAAGACAGGTTACGCACTACGACTACTACTACGATTACGCGGGACGAACGGGTACCGCCTTAAGGAGCTTCGCCCCTAAAAAATTACTTCCTGAGGCAATCGAAAGGCGCCTCAAGTGCGTAAAATGCAATTTCAAGTTATACATGTTTGTTTTAAGCAAAATGAGTCTCGGTGCGAGGATTTCTTGTCTTGCCAGTAGATTGAACCACATCGCTGTTGGGTGACGCTAGCGATCATTCTTTCGCGATTTTCAACATCATATTAAAAATATAATTCTTTTTTTATGGGGCAAAGGCATGCTCGTTGCCGCCGATGTGGCGAACGATCTTCTCATTTTCACCACAATCAGAAAGTTTTTCAGAGCGGTAGACAGTCCCTTTAAGTTGCAACACGGCGTGTGTTCCCTCCATCGATCGGATACATCAAGTATATCGCTTGAAGGTCACCACACCGGCGATTGTCGTCGCGTTCATTCGTGTGCTGCGACGTGAACGTGCAGTCGGAATGTAAGGGTATGTGAATAAAATACCCCCAGCCAAAGCCATGGCATTAGCGTTGCCACATGTGCGTGTGTGTTACTTGGAGCTTGCAACGTGGGAATCTTGGTGATTTATTGTGATATGCGCCATGCTATGCGCCTAAAAGAGCGACGTACGTGCGAAGGTAAACAGTGCGAGGTAAACAAACCAGGTGTGGAGAATATGCAGTGATGTGTGCATTATAAGAATATAATTGTGGTCATCGGTTGCGTGTGTGATTATATGTGTTTCTGTTGGCGCAGTTGCGTCGCCTTAACGGAATTTAGTTCCACCAGCCGAGATCGATGTGCTAGGTTGAAGTGCCTCTCGCGTGTGTCTCAAGCTGGATGCACGAACGCCTTGCATAAAAATGATGTGCGAGATAATCGTTGTCTGCAAACCGCAATGTGATGCGCGCTGCGTAATATCGCTGTGATTCAGGAACTTTCGATTGCATGGATCGTGATTGTAATTGAAGTGAAGCCGATAAAATTATTATTGAGTAAAAAAAGAAACGCTTTTGTTTTTAATGGAGTTGCATCATAGTTGACAATATCATATTGTCACGGGGTCATGACGTCAGTGAAGGGAGCAGTCGGCGTGTTAGACTAAAGTTTTTGGCCGGACTTGTAGCCGAGAAACGGAAAGTCAAACTACAGCAATACACACTGTCAGTAACAGTGATAGTTGGGCTAGTTGGTGTGGGTTAATGATTAAACTCGGCCCAACGGACACGAGATGGAAACGAGGAATACACGAGGACAGGCGCTGGACCCTCAACTGATCTTTGTTCACGTCGATGTGGTCACACACAAAAAAAGCCCGCGAAGGTAATAAAAAACATACAGTGTTTCAACGACCTTGCTTGCTCAAATACGAAATTTCTTTTTCCTGCAGGGCAATGGACGGAACGCTGATACATCTCGAGTTGCTGTTATGAATGTGCAAAGCCTCTATTATCTCGCGAGTTGTCTGTTTGTTATTCCTGGCAATGATGTATGTTTTTTTTTCAAATTCAGGAGCGCATTCGCACTCTTTGCAGTGCGCGCCTATATGTGAAAGGCCATCAGTGCGGTAATTGGCGTCGTGTTTGCTTAATCTAACGTTGACGTACATTCCGGTTTGTCTTATGCATGTATACAGCGTTACAAGACATGGGAAGCTTCTACACAACCCCCGTGCACAGTCAGTGGCTGGGGGGTCTGTGGTTGACGCCGCATCCTGCCGTCTTCTTCTCATTTCTCTCTCTTGCATTTTTGCTGACGCGTGCGCATATTTGTTCCATCTGATTAGGCACTGGAAAAACTACTTCAACACCGAATCGGCCTGCCACGTTCTTGAACGCGTGCGACAATTTATGCACTAACGGTATTATAGCTATTTTCTTGCTGCTTTCCAGGTTTTTGTTTTTCTTGTCTCCGTTCCCTTCAGCCTTTATTGATCTGATTACCTGTTCACATGTTCTGGTTCCTACATGCTCCGGGAAACCGGCGAACTCCAACCGGCCTACTTGTCTAAACACGCTTTCCTTAATTCTACGACGGCATGTCTTCTGGACAGCCGACCTCAAGCATGAAGTGCCGATGCCGTCCTTCAATATTTTCGAGTGGTCTCATGAGTAATTTAGAAGGCCTTTTTTGGAGCGTGGCCGAAATTCCCAGCATATAGATGACCAGGTGTCACAAAATTTGTCAAATCAAGAAATCTTAATTTCTGCTGCTCCCGAACCACGTGCGTGAACTTTAGGCCCATAAGTTCCTGCTTGAACAGCTCTAAAATGTTATTCATTGTTATTGAACAATGACTCTCATCTATGAGCACGAAATAATCGTCTATGTGACGGAAGGTCCTAATGTTCTGACGTTCTATACCCACTCAATGCCTTCATCTACACATCCTAGAAACACATTCCTGAGGATAAGGGTGATCCTAGACCCTGTGCATAAACCTTGTTTTTTGTGAACCGCTTGTCTTCGAAACCAATGGCTATTTTGTGTGACGGTTCGAGCCCACCACCACAAGAACGTTTGAAAATCTAGGACAAGCATGGCTTTGTACATGGCTGTACCGCTTCAAAAAAGCATGTGTGCTCATAAAAATGTTTTCCTTCCTTTATTGTCGGGTATAAATTGTTGTCACGGAACACAAAAAATAGGCTAAAACACTCAATAGAAATGAGTAAGCTGTTTGGCTTTCATTTTATGAAGCTCTAATTCCACGAACAAATAAAACATATCTAACGTGAAAAATGACAAGGTCTGCTTGCCATTGTATAGGATCGTCACAAAGTTTGATGGCATGTGTGACCATCAAGCAGAAACCTGGGCGTCGCCATATCTGACACTGTAAAGGAAAAAAAAAGGACGTATATATTGCACATGGAGCGCACTTAAGGCACATTATTGCAAAAAAGTACAGCTGTGATAACTAATTCCCTTGCAAGTCTTTCTTGTTTCGTTTGAATTATTTTAGGAAAGTGGTTGCCAATTTGGAGTGCAGCGTATTCAACTCTGCGAGAACAGTAAGTTGTCCCACTTGTTGCAGTAGTAGAAGACCCCTGGAATATTGTCACTGAAGCGGAATGAATAGAAGTGACAAAAGACTCGTCTTCCGTTTCAGCACTAACATTCACGCAGTTTTGTTGGCAAGGTTCTTCTCAGAATATACATCAAATTTGAAAGTCATCTCAACTATGCAGAGCAACGAGGCCATTTCCCCTATGAAACGCTAAACCTTATTTCAATTTCTTTATTGTTTCCGGCACGCACCGCTACAATACCGATACTACCGCTACAAACGACGTACCCTGGCGCCCGTCGCACTTGCTGGCTCAGGGCAGGGCCTAGAGCAGGGTAGAGTTACTGTATATGCTACCTTTAGCATATACAGTGACTCTGAGCAGGGGTCTCAGTCACCTCACCTAGCGGGTCGCAGCCGCGAAATTTAGTTCCACAAGGGCGGGGACAGTGAAGGGGGGGGGGGGCAGAGTCTGAACGAAATGTCCCCTATCGTCGCATATGGGACCATTGTGAAGGGTATTTGGTGGCAGGTTTCGACAAAAATCAATTTTACCGCAAGGGCGATGCAATGACTGCGATGGCAAGAAATTGCAATGTTATACGTAACGAGGCTGGCAGCCAACTCTCTTGAATCCCATCTCTCGTAAAAAGACCAAACGCTGGTCTAAGAGAATACAGCCGCTTCAGCGATAGATTATCTTTCCGCACAGTCTCTTCGCATTAGGAGCGCAGCCCGTAGAAGGGTGTATACGTGCCGCGCTGACGGCTGCCGAGATAGCGCGCGCGCCAGCGATCGCGACCGCGCCCTTGCCATCAAAGTTCATAGTTGCTCGTAGAGCACTGCACGGGCTCGGGCCTACCCGAAAACCCGGGCCCGGCCCGGCCCGTGGGCCGGGCCGGGCCGGGTAAAGTAGTCCTCACGGCGGGCCCGGGCCGGGCTCGGGCCTGAAGCTCCGGGCTTAGGGCCGGGCCCGGGTTTGAGGTCGCGGGCTCGGGTCGGGCCGGGCTTGGACTTTGCTGGGTTCTTAAATGAACACTATAGTGAAGCACTGAATCGGTTTAGACTGATAAAGTCACGTCTAAGAACTCGAATCTCATACATTTCACCATGGTAATTTTATTATCAGACGGGAAAATCAAGGTCAAAATTCTATTTTTTTAAATTTCGCGCCGAAATATCCGAGCCTGACGCCACGGATTTCAAACTGTATTTGTCGTATTTGGGGACATTGGCTCTATAAAATTTGCTGAAACTTGGTATGTTAAGTCTATGGCCCCCTCAGAGGTCAACGTACTTCATTTTTAGTGATTAGGAACTACGTAGACCCCATTAGACGCCGTCAGAATATAAGATGTCACGATGTCTGCTACGCGAACTTAAAGCGGGCGTCGCCACCCGCATTTACCTTTTTGCGCGTTTTCTCACTTACCAAGACTCTTGTTCCGGCGAACGTGGTGATTTAGGAATTGCTGACGAGTAATTTACTGATAATAGAGAAATTGCTTTTCTTTCTAGTGCCCCTTCATGTTTGTTCCACATACGTTGTGCATACGTACATATATGTTTCACATTTTCTCTCGAAAAAAAAACGCTTTTTTATGTGGGGCAAGCTGTTTAGAGAAATTTTATTAGAGACAAGTACTGAACTTCTTTTGCTCCTTGCATATGGGGCTACTTGATTTATCTTAAATGGGCGAGCGAAAAGAAGATATACCAGGCGCTTATATAATTAACATGTCGTTATTCTGTGCTTTATTTGCATTCGTTATGATTTTATATCCCAAATGTTATTCTGTAATCATAGTAATAAATGTGATATAATAAATATACACCTGTAACTTATCGCAAAAGCGATTATAGAGCTCCATAGCGAGGAAACGTTTTTGAAGTTTCCAGCCCTCCACTAAAACCAAAGGACTGCACGCAATCTCGTTACATAGAATTCCTATACAGAGACATTCTTTTTCCGCGGCTTCGTCGCGGCCCCGAGTGGTCATGTGACGCGATATGGACGTGCACAGCCTGCTTGCTGTGCCCAATTTGTTAATATTTGAACTTTCGCCTTTTTTCGCTATATCAGTTGTCTGAAACCCACCTCAGCTAATGGGCCGCATTCACGAAAATTTACTCCGGCAAGGGCCAGGACAGTAACGCAGCTTAAGAGCGCGGGGGAGGGGGGGGGGGGGCGTTAGAGGAGCTAGGTCGTACCAAGCTAACGTTGCCATTTAAAAGAAGAGCTTTCCCATATGTCACATATAGGTCGTTTGAAGGATATTTGGCGGCAGAATTCCAACAACATATCAATACCTATCTTCAACATGACTAAAATCAGGACGCCGATTTTGAAATATAGAGTTTTGTTTCACGCTTAGGTATCAAGTAGGGGTGTGCGAATATCAAATTTTTCGAATACGAATCGAATACGAATATCCACCTTCGAATATCGAATATCAAATGAATAATGCCTACACAGTAACAATATTTTATTTAACATGTAGCTATTTGAAAAAAAGACATTAACAGCCTGAATGGCAACACAACATACACTGCTATCTCCAGAACACAACGTCCAGGCTAGCACAATGCACATCACAACACAAGCAAATATCACGGCACAATTAAAGTAATGACTACATGTTATCATGAAGAAATATTAGCTGCTCCACATGATCAGGCAGCAGGCGCTCCCTTCTAACAGAGACGACCCCCCGCCCCTGCCACTGAAAAGGCACACTAGCTTGGAACAGAAGTCGCGGGTATAGGGAGGTACATGGGGCAAAGCTTTGCCAGACTGGGGTATCTGAAGGTGCTTCGCATAATATTCAAAATGTACGGTTACATGATCGCCAACAGCGCTGCACGTCGGAGATGCACTAGCAATAAATCATCCGTATTGGGGCGCTCGTCGCAGGCAGATATCGTGCCTCCGTGTACTTACGATGTTTATCGTTCCTCTCGGCAACGTTTTTAGCTATACGAACGCAGCAGAAATGTGGAAGACGAGTTATTTTATGCATGATAATCGAATCCCATATTCGAATTTTTCGATTATTCGAATTTATCGAATATTCGAAACTATTCGAATACACGATTTTCGAATCGAATACGAATATTTCGAATGTAATATTCGACGAATATTCGAAACTTTCGAATATTCGCACACCCCTAGTATCAACACATGGTGGCCGCAGGGGTTGCCTCACAACAAAAAAGCTTCAGACTTCTCATGGCTGTGTAGCTTAAGTACATACTTATAAAGAAAATGAAAAATTCGGACGAAGACAGTCATGTGCGGGCCGCGGGCCTTTAGGGAGAGGCCCACGGGCTGCGTGTTTGGGTCCCCTGCGCTATACAGGTATAGTGTGAGAACTATATGACACTGCCACAACACCGTTGGAATGTGCAGGAACGGCATAGGTTCAAACAGCATAAGGCGTGAGGCGAAATATATTCGCTTGACGAAATATCAGGCTTGAAAAAAGACAATTACGAATTCCGTGCCGGGTGATGTCCCTTCACCTCGAACCATAGGCATCCAATGAGTAAGCGTCGAGAACCTTACTCGCGCCTTTATTACCAGACTGTAACGAACACCAAAAATAGATCGAAATAGCTTCGTCCACCTCTTGCCAGTCCTACCCGCGTAGTGCAGTGGTCACCTTCTACCAGTACAACATCGTTAGGAAGGCATAGAGTATTATGATACGGAAGAAAAGAAGAGCGCAGTGCAAGCCGTGCATAACATACACTGCTGAAAACTGCAAGCAGAGGCGCTCAAAGAGGAGTTTTATAAGTGATACTGAAGAGTGTGACGACGTTCGGGAACGATAGAAATGAAGGGATAAGCTGCACAGCTACATTCATTCTGCAGATGTCCACAAAGACATCCTAAATTTGCTCCAGTGGTGGAAGTTAAGAACGACTGCCGACGCCTTCACATTTCGCAAGGCAGATGTGCACCCTGCGGCTAGCGCATGCAGTGCAAGAAACTTTAGCGCGACAGGATATCTGATACAACGGTGGATGGCGTGCTTAAAGCCGGAATCTCTAGATAGTTTGATTTTTGAACAATAACACGTGAAGAAATAAACTATAAAATATGCCACAAAATACTTGTGGACTCTATATGCCCTGGTGATATATGAAATATATATGATATATGAAAAGAATGCTACCACAAATATTTTTTCGTCCTTTCGGCTGCCTATACGTATTTCTAAAAGTACACGTGGTGCACATGGTTTGTTTTTTATCTAGATTAGTGTACATACAGCAAGGTAATAAACTTGGCTTTCTTCCTCCATCTTGCTGTGGCAAGGTGCTGCCATGCTGAAGACAGGTGTTACATATCCGAAAGGGTGCTCGATTGGCTTTGTCGTTAGAGCATGTTTTATGTTTCAGTAAAGAGCGCAATAAGGTGTTGTGTTCTCTGTCTCCTCTCTCTTTATTGCAATTCTTATCGAAACTGAACTCATGCTGCAAATCACTTTCCGTGCTACAATATCTGCTACAAAACGCTCTTGATGATCCGTATTGCATTAGCAAGAAAAAAAAAAGTTATAGTATACCATTGCCGAACAAACGTTCACTGTACCCAGTATTTCCACTCAACTCTTTCCACCGTGAGCCCCTTTTTACACGAAATTACCGTAGGTTAAAGTAGAATTGTTAGCGAAATGTTCGCCAACAAAGAGTAGATATTTGCTACTTAAAACACCTTGCTGTAGATTCTACGTTCTGGCAACACCACCTATATTATTGGCTCTCGGGCCTCTGTCGGGCCTGATCTGTCGTCGGGCCGGGCCGGGCCGGGTAGGCGAAATTTTTTCTCGGGTTCGGGCCGGGCGCGGGTCGCGTATTGAATCACCGGGCCGGGCTCGGGCGGGTAAACTTGAAAGAAGACCGGGCCCGGGCCGGGCCCGGGCCGAAAATCACGGCCCGTGCAGTGCTCTAGTTGCTCGAGGCGAGCGAATCTCCCCCCCCCCCTCCTCGCGTCATTTCGTGCTCGTTCATAACGGGCGGGGCGTTTCCGCTCTGCTTAGACGGCAGGCCTCCCGAGTGGGGTGACGCTATCGCATGCGCACTCCGAGCAACGCAGATGGGCGGGCTGTTTGTTCGATGTTTCATCCGCATTCGTCGCTCCCGCTCGCGCGCTTTTACCCGTGGTAGAACGTACGATGCACGGGGGATGTTATCAATTTGGACTTGATACGGGACATGACTGCGAAGGAAAAAGCCTGTCGAGAGTGTCCATATAATTGATTTTGCAATTAAACATATCGATACTAATTTCCGTAATGGCTAGCGTGTAGTGACTCATTCTGAAATATACAGTTTTCGTTCAACAGTTGTGTTTCAAACCATAATGACCGGATGAAGTGCCTCATGAGGAAAAACTGCTTGAGACCAGCCGCATCTATGCATTACCCGTAGAAACCACTATTATTTGTAATGGGCGAGAGAATAATGCAATTTATATTTAGCAAAGTTACGAAACTTTATTTCGTGTGAAGCCGCGGGCCGATAGCGAAAGGTCCGTGGGCCGCATGCGGCATGCAGGCCGCGTGTTTCAGACACCTGGCCTACAGAGACGGCAGGTAGGGTAGGGCTGAAGAGTAGCGAAGGTTGCGCTGCACACCCACCTGGGCTTTGTTGTTTCTGTGAGCCTCAGGTTGCCAGCGGCCCCGATGCCACGGTATTCAGCCCAAATATAACGTTCTCAGTGTGGGGACGTCGTTCAAAATTACAGGCGAGAGGCAAGGTTTGAGATAACGAAAAAAATCCAGAGCCCTTGCCCTATCGACAAAATGGGACCAAATGAAGCTTGACCTATAGGTGCCTGACGTACTCCATCTCTTACTTACTTTCTGCCTTTCTTTCTTTCTTGCTTCATTTTTCTTTCTTTATTTCGCGTTGCGGAATGCCCCCTTTTGGCTGATTCCTCCCTCCACGCCGGAAATTTGACCTTAATCTACGCGCCAACGTTTTTAGATTACTTCAGTTAGCAAAGAGCACGGCCTTCCAGTGGTGCGGGGCGGCTCGCCGCGATCGCCAACCAGGCGGGGGCGCTGCAGTCGCGTTAGGATTGGTCTCGGCGCGTCATCTGCTACTGTGCTACTTATTGAAAGGGGCCGACAATTTAGGAGACTACCACAAGGGTTAACTCGATGTGGTAGTAGCTCTCATTTCACTTGGCTTGAGTGAAACGCGCGTTTTCTTGTATCTCAGCGTTATAAAACAGCACGTAAGACAAGGCATGAAAAAATAATGAAAAGATAAGGCAAACACTGCAAAGTGCGCTTGCCTTCATTCTGTTTCCCGTTGTAACCGGCATTAATTTTTCGCTTGTATATGCGCAAATCATCTTAGGCTTCCGTAATGCTCAATCATATTCCAACCTCTCCTGAACAGGTATTACGCCAGCTGCTGAAAACCCACCCGAATCAAAAACTAGCAAGAAAGCCAGAAAAACACGTCCTTGTCATTCGATGTCGTGAAACAGAATGCAACAGGTACATTATTTGCAGTGACGTATTTACGGGGTGTGTGCGAGTATTTGGAAATCTCGATATTCAAATGGAACAGTGCCTTCTTCGATTCTATCATCGGATCGAATAGCCGTCATTTGTAATGACGGTTATTCACATCACAGCGCTGTGCCGTGTCCACTTCTCGTCTTCGTCTGTGTTTTTCGCGCTGTTAGCCACGATGAATCTGCACCAATTCGCCCAGTATTCCATCCTACTTAATGTCATTTGTAAGCCCGAATATTTCACGAATGTTTCAAAATGTCAACTGCAGGTAACTAAGGCAAAAATTGCCAAAAGCATAATAAGTGTCGTTCCTGAGGGCATAATAGAGGCATAAAAGGCAAGTTCACATGTATAAGGCATGCTACCTCGCTTGGGGAGCGCGATTTATAAAACAATGAGCATTCGCGCTTTCTGAACAATTATGTGGACACGCCTACTTATTCCCTCCAGTTGCTTCCGTCGCTCAACTCTTGCCGTGAAAGGGCTCCAATGTTTAATTATTTTAGTTGCCTTCATTCAGTGACCAAAGGAAAACAAATCACTATTCTGGTGCATTCCTCCCGCCATACGTCTACAAATGCTGTGTACCTATAGCATGCGCCCATTCTATTACGTATGGACTTTTTTTACAGCAAAGCTGTATATGAGTACGGGCGAAACTAAATCTTCAACATGAATTTTCCGCAATGTATATATGTTCATGTATTCATGTACCCACTCGCACGGGCCGTGAAGGGCCTGCAGTATACTTTAAAAAAAAGAGAAAAAAATATGGAATACACTTCTACCTGACATCGTAATAACCGACCTTTCTTTCTGGGTTACTTCTCATGTACTGTGCGGTTTTGAAACCTCTTGAGTATAATAAATAAATAAATAAACAAATAAATAAATAAATAAATAAATAAATAAATAAATAAATAAATAAATAAATAAATAAATAAATAAATAAATACGAGGACGTGAATATCAATTTGTATACATTCGTTCTAAGAACGGCTGTTTCAGACTCGTGACTTATTCAAAAAGTATACCATATTCAATTCTATTCGCTTCTGTCACTACTCGATTTGGCCTAAATATCACTATTCGAACATCACTAATACAATCGGAAAGCTGCTTATGATGACGGAACTGTACAGGAAGCCTTCATATCAGCTTCAATTTATTTTTTGCTGATGCGACCTTAGACCTATGCTTTTTCAAGCGTCTTTGGCAGCAAAATGCATCCTGAACACCATGTATGAGTGAACAACCTCTGCAATGCTGGTCTGTCTCGGTGGTGCAGTGGTTACGGTACTCGATTGCTGACCCGAATGTGGCGGGTACGATACTAGCCGCGGCGGTCGCATTTCGATGGATGTGCTAGAGGACCGTACGTGTACTGTGCGATGTCAGTGCACGTTAAACACTCGATGGTCTCAATTTCCCGAGGCAATACAACGGCAAGTTTCATAATCATATCGATCGTGGTTTTGGCACGTAAATACTCTAGATATTATTGCAGCAGTGGTGTCCTTGTGAATGGGACAGTCGACACTTGTCACATCACAGTGCCGAGGTGCGCCAAGAATGGTTCAAGAAGTGTCCAAACAGACCCGGTTCCCTTGCAGCTCCACTAAAAACTTGGTTTCAATGCCTCTAATCATACAGAAAAGCTTCCACGAAGAAACGTCGCGGTACGGGACTTGCCACAGCCGAAGCATACCCCGAACAACAGCTCGAGGCGCGCTGCGCACCTAGGCATGTCGAGAATCCATGCTGACACTTCACGGTATCTACTCAAATACGTATGCACGACCAGTGCAAAGAGCTCATGCCTTGGTAGAACGCGTGAAACCTCAGAATATATGAGCGAATAACGCGCGAACACAAACCAACAACGCAGCAAAAGCACGCGTCCGACGCAAGCTTCGCCCTTCGTACTGCATCCAGAGTACATCACTGCATCTCAACCGATCTCAACCCTACGCCAGCGCCTTGCCAGCGCCACCTCTCGCGACGGCGACAAAACCTGGCCGCCTCTCGAAGCTAGTTTGCAAACTGAAAATAATCTAAACACGTTGCTACGCTCTTAGCAGCCCAACCCTTCTGCTGTTGTAGGCAACAACGACGGTCATGCGGTCATATCCTGGCAACAGTGAAGTGGCACAACATGAAATGAAAAGTCACCTCGGTAACAGACCACTTTGCCAGATCAGCAAATGCTGATTCCTGACAAGCCTAAGATCGAGAGAACATCGATTACTGGAATACGGCGAATAAAAATACGCGTGTGACTGGAACACCTTCGAGGTGGGCATTTTTGTACATACGCTCGCCGGTACCGGATTTTCCGTGCACGACGCCCGTGACGGAAATCTGTTAGCCATAACAAGCCTTGCTTGAAAAGAAAAAACGCGGTCACGGTCAGCAGCCGACACGAAAAAAAGATTCCTTTCCACTAGATGCACGTACCTGAAGGCGACATTAATCCTGCATGTTTTACAGGCCATCTTGGTGCCGCCACGCTTTGGTGCCGCCATGTTGGGCTGTAGCCCAGCAGTTCTATATCTTTAACAACTAAACGAACAGTGCTACGGTAGAGTTAGACGCACAGGCATGAAAACGATTGATCTGATGCATTCCACATTTCACGACATTAAGGCGAAAGTCCTAGATGCCTCATAAAAACAGCAGGAAGTGGATGATGCAAGCTTGCCATGAAAAAATCCGTAAACAAGGGGGGGCGCTCGAGCCGACGTTTCGACAAGTGGACTTGTCTTCTTCAAGGCTGGAACTGATTTCCTTAGCTGTCGTGTGTATAGGGCTGAGGCGCTGGAGTTTTGAGTACTGTGGGGGAGCCTGGTGGCGTGCGCCGAAGTTGCTTGGGTAGTCAAAAATGGACGCCGACCGGCGAGTTACGCAGTTCTCAGTTGCTTTAAGCGTTTTATTTAATTTTGCGCCTAGTTTTCAGGCTCAAAAAGTGCTTAAAACGTACGCAGGAACTTGTCCGCTATGCCTGCAGAGTCTGACATGTTTGACGAGCGATCCCTGCTTAAACGAACCGTGCCGAAAGCAGGTGGTCTGGGCGACGGCTCTGGGCAGCGCGCGGTCCCGAAGCGCGGTCGCCGCCGTTATTGTTGCGTGGTTAATTGCCTCGAACATGGGGGTACGGATCCTAATGTGCGGTTTTACTGGTTCCCCTGAAAGCCGTACGAAGTGGAGCGACGGAACCGCTGGATACGTGCCGTCCGACGCGTGAAGTGAGTACGCGAGCAAAACGTGGTTCGCAACGTAACGTGCTGATTATTTTCGTACGCGCGTGCACGCGTTTATATATGTATATATTCCCTGTGTGCAGTCCAGGCGGCACGCCGTGGCTGCCGACGGCGATCACGAGGATATGCAGCCGGCATTTCGTGGGAAACGAGAAAAACGATGCCATGAGTCCCCCTGCGTATGTGCCTACGATTTTTCCGGCAGCTTACAGCCGGCTGCTTCCAGCGGCCGGCTGTAAACATTGCGCGCCGTCGCTTCTCGACCGCCACCGCACGCTGACAGAATTTGACGAATTCCCTAGAAGCAAATGTTGAAAATTACGACTGTGCATGGGGAAAAAGTGTGTTTGCGACTGAATGCGGCAGAAAACGGCACACGACGCGAATGCGCTCATTCGGGCCGCCGACGGCCAGCCTTCGTCACTGGACCTTTCTTGATTCCGTTTCGTCGTGTAATGCAAATCATGTCGGCTTTCTTAACAGCAATCTTTTCGTTTATGCACTGTCGTTAATCGCGCGAGCATGCCTCGTAAAACTTAAATCGAGTTCAACATCGTATGAGATTCACTGCACTTGCGAGTTGCAGCGCGCCGAAATGGTTCCTTCAATCTCCTGCACGTCGTAAATATACTTGACGTTGACTAGCTTCTTGCGTTTACGCAGATTGCTTGGCCTGAAGAACTCAGCCACGCCAGAAACTGGCCGAGATCCAAAGCGCAGCACAACCGACAGCGGCGGCTCCATTGCGCATCTGAGCTTAGTGCTGCATGCGGCCGCCAGTCTGACTACTCGAAACCAAAGAACTTGTCGTAGGGGGCGCTTTTTAGCACCGTTTTCGCAGCGCCGCCTGGGCAGCCAGTCAGGCCTATATGATTCGCGCCGTCTCCAGAGTGGGGGAGAAGGGGGGGAGGCCGCCGTGACGAACTGTGTGAGTCATAAGGAAGGCGGGATAAAAAGGAACAAAAAGCGGGGGGAGGCGGGAAAGGGGAGGGTGTACGTTTCACTGAATGATTGCCAGTGGAAACACGTGGCATTTCGACAATAGTAGGTTTGAAATTCCTAGAAGTGCTTAACTCTCGTTGGTTTTCGTTTTGTATGCACCATACCGAATCGATTCAAGAACCCCCTTAGAAACGTTAATACCTGCTGGTTGGAGTGTATTGAACTTGTGAATAAGGTATGACTCTGTATATTTTCTATACAGAGTCATATGAAGTATGTAAAGTGTGAGATCTTCGAAATTGTGACCTGCTACATTAAAATCAGGGCTGGGCAGAGATACTCGGAAAAGTATTCCGGAATACAGATATCGAAATACATGGACCGGAAGCCTAAAATACAGATACTGAGATACATTTGCCTTTAGCGTAACGGGATACTTCGGAGATACTTTTATAATATGACGAAAAAGGCATCCCGGAATACAGATACTGCAATACAGATACTATAATACTTCTTTTTTATTTCATAGATGCTCGTATTCCGCAAAGGCATTTCTGAGTGCAGCATAATGGTGTAAATAAAGTTGCAGTGCGTTGAAACTTTTAGTTTATTTGTTTATTACAGTACCCTCAGCGCCATTAAGACATCACAGAGGGGGGGGGTGCTTACAAAGTACATAATTAGTATTAATGACATAATTACACATATCAATCGCAATAAAAATGTACACTATTTCACAGCAACCGTAACAAGCATTGGGCACCGAAATCAACATGCCTGGTGACAACTAAATGAGCTATGCTAGAAATAGCATAGTTTCAGCAAATAACTAATGAACACCAGTTAATTGAGAAAAAGTATACATTTACTTTGCACATAAGATCGGCTTTGCTGAGTAGGTTGCTGTGTGAGCTTCTGAAGCAGGCTGTCTTCTAGACAGTGTCGATTCGGCCTGAGCAAGAGACTCGCGAAAGAAAAAAAAAGTCTAGTGCTGCAGACTGGCAAAAACTCGTGTTATAGTGAATAAATACCTCCTTCATAGCCCTGGAGCGCGGCGACATCTCTTCTCGGGCCATCTAGGTACCGAAACACTTCCTCCCTCACGTGGGTTGCTCTGACCGCTCAGAAGCCCAAGTCGGTCCCCTTCTTCGGAATCCCCGGCCGTCTGCCCGGTCGGCGCCGGGTCAGAGGACTGAGGACTCCGCTGCCCATATAGGCCGGTCATAATTACATACGCGCAATGGAGCCCAATACGTCGAAACTGCAGAATCCAAAAACTGGCTTCCTAAAATCACGTTCTTTGGGGGTGGGAGGGTGTAAGCCCTTCCAAGTCGCTCCTGCAAGCTCTCTAAACAGACGTGGAATCAGGGACAGCTGCTCAGAGCGCCCCATCAGCAACTACAGCAAGCACTCGTCGCCTGCGCCGAAAGGGTCACTCTTCATTAAAGGTGTCACCACCACCGACGCTACCAGCAGCCATTTCAGCAAGCCGCAACAGGCGAAATCGCCTGCGGCGGCGGGGGAGCCTGGTACCAGGAAAGACCGCTTCAAGCTTGTGATCAATTAGGAACGCACCCTGACACGCTGGAGAGGTGGCTGAAAGCGCGACAAAGATAGCCATCTTCTAGTACTTCCGCCGTGACTATGGGAACTGCTTTTAGAATTGAGAAGTGAACGCACGCGAAGCATTGCAAAGCCTCTGTTCCAAGGCGGTATCCGCGCGGGGGGTCACGAAGTAATACTTTTTTACCCCAAAAAAAACTAGGCGAGCTGCACTGGCCTTGAGAGACATCGACTTCGTCGGCAGAGGTCGACAATACTGCCTCCGCGATGCTGCCGTCTGCGGCGTTGCGCGATTTACCAGATGGGCCATTCTGTGCTTGAAGGGAAACCATCGCCGCCCTTTCTGTCGGCGACCGGCGGCGCGCCTTTGCTGGTCTTGGCACAAAAAAATGAAAAAAGAAAACGTCATACCCTCTTCGAAACACGTGTCAACTCATTTCTGACGAAAAGAAAGTGTAACGAGATACTCGTGTCCTGCATTGTATCGCGATACAAGCGATACATCGTAAAAGTATTTCACTACTGAGATACAAATACATTTTTCAAATGTATCTCGATACAGAAATACAGATGCTCCATAGTATCTCTGAAATACTATCGCGATACTCTTTTATCGCGATACCGCCCAGCCCTGATTAAAATGATGTGCCACTGCTTTGGGTAACTTCTTCGCCGTGTCCGCACGATGCTCGTTTAATCTAACAATAACAGGTTGTCCCGTTTCGCCAATGTACCGTTGTGAACGATATGAACATTTGATCGTGTAGGTAGCGCTTGAACTAGTACAGGTAAAACTAGATTTTATATGATCGACGTAATAACTTCCGGTGCTTTTAACTATAACGTCATCTTGAAGGTGTTTACAAGTTTTACATCTTGGACGAGAGCAAGGTGTTATGTGGGCAGTAGAAAGAGGGTTTACATTTGCATGCATTAACATGTCCTTAAAATTCCTATTGCTGCGATACATGACCTTTGGTACTCCGGGAATACTTTTCTAAGGCGTTCGTTGCTTGCCAGTATTGGGTGATACTTACGGAGGATGTTATTTGTGTTTGGTACCGCATTAGGGTATTTGGTTATAAATTCTGGCGGCTGGTTGGGCTGTGCTACGGGGGCCCTTTGAGCTAGTGATGATTTTCTATCAAGTTGACGTGCTTCGTTGTAGAGATTGTTTAGAGCATCTTGCGGGTAATCTCTTAACTAATGTTTCCTTTAGGTTGCTTAAGTGGTGAATGTAGTCGGTGTCGTCGCTACAGATCCTAATTTTTATTCTTTGATTTCTTCGGGTCAACGCTGCCGATGGCGGTTTTAGATGCGAAGCAGCTTATGGCGGAGTTTTTCATAACGCTCTCGCAATAAACTACCCACGTCTCTTCTCGCCGTTGCTGGGTAGATATTTTTAACTGTCAATCACCTGTGGCGCATACCCGTACACCGCGGCCCGAGGTAAACGGGCATGTGCCACGCGTGTCTGGAGGGAAGATTTTGACGACTTACGCGACAGGATTTTCACGTTATTCATGTCATCACCCGACAGTCATATTCGTCAAATCATGTTACCCTCCCATGACAACTTTGGTCTACACCAAGTTAAGGACGCGGTCATGAGAGCACCCAGACGTAGGCGGCTAGATAGATAGATAGATAGATAGATAGATAGATAGATAGATAGATAGATAGATAGATAGATAGATAGATAGATAGATAGATAGATAGATAGATAGATAGATAGATAGATAGATAGATAGATAGAAACGTGGATAGAAACGCTCAAATTGCCAAAGGTTCGCTAAGAAATGCTTCGCATTTAAAAAGAGAAGGGAAGAGAATAAAGCATAGCATAGAAACAATGAGACAGAGATAAATAGACATAAAGAAAGACAGAAAGAATCATAGAAAGAGAGAGAAAAAGACAGACAGAAAGAGGAAGCAAGCTCGAGAGAGAGAAAGAAAAGGAAGAAAGTGAGAGAGAAAGTGATGGTGGCAAAGTAGGGAGTGAGAAAGCGAAGTGAGGAGGACAGATGTGAGGGTGAGGGGCGGACAGGAAACACTAACGCATAGCATAGACAGAGCAAGCAAGATAACAATAGAGAAACAAATGTCGAAAGAGAACTAGAAAAAAATGAAGGAAAAGAAATGGAAGCAAGCGAGAAATAAAAAGAGGTAAACGAAAGAAATAGAAACAAAATTAGAAAGAGCAAGAGAGAGAAATAAGCCTATGAAGAGAGGGAAAAAATAAATAAAGAAAAAAAAGACCGAAAGAAATGGAAAGAGAGTATATGAAAGAAAGAGAAAACTAAAGAGAAACTAAGACGGCCAGCTCCGCACTTTCTTCTGTCTTAGCACCATTAGTGCGAATGTGCCTTAATTGTTCTTTTACGAAAATAGTTCTCGACTTAGAGAACTGCATTCTCAACACTGGGAGAGCAGTAAGCTGTCCCAGTTTATCACTGGAAGCAACGAACCTCAGTGGCACACTGTCCATAGAGCCGAATTAATTAAGCGGCAAAAGTCTAGTCTTCCATTTCATCAGTAGCTGTGGCGCAAGGTTGTTGGATAACCTTTATCTCAGATTGTGTGTTTAATTTTGAATGTCCGCTTGGCTTAGGCAAATAACGAGGCTAATTTCCGCGGGAAACGCGACACCTTATTTCAAATGTTTGATTGTTAAGATCAGTTGGCGCGACAAGGCCACGATTACCACTACAAACGCTGCCTACTCTCGCATGGGGTTGCCACTGATTTGGGGCACTTGGGCTACAGAAACGGCATGTGGGGTTTAGGTGAACAGCAGAGGTTGCGTCTTAGAGCCGCTCGGCTTGTGTTGTTTCTGAGATGCCCAGGTTGCCAAAAGCACCGATGCACTGTCCAGGGCCCAAATATTAAAACCCTATTGTGGGGCGGTCGGAAACTCGACGCCAGAGGGAAGGCGTGAGTTAAAAAAATTTGGCAGGTCCCACGTACCGTGGGAATCGATGTTATGCGAAGCATGCGCGGGGTGGTGACTGTGGCGTAATTTTTAATATTGAGCGAAACGTTACGACATGACGGTAGAGAAATGTGGAAGTGGTATATCCACACTCATATGCTGGATTCACATATGTATTATATAACAAGTTGTTTACAGTTTGATAACGATGCCAACAGCAACATGGGTGTTACCAACACCAGACGCGGTAAGCTTATATGTAGTGCTTATATTCTTCAATACTGGATAGCGCGAATCAGAACAGGACGAAGAAGGAACACAAATGCACAGGACAGGCGTTACTCGCAACTATGCTACATTCAGGAAAGTTCCCCTGGATATACACAGCGCCGAGTAGCACGCGCAGGCGCACTGCACGTAGGTACATGTACGTTACATTCACAGTTGCAGTTATTACAGTTGCGTTACAGATATGCGTATACTTGTCCGTTATGACGCAAAACACACGCACGTTTCAAGAACCCGTGTGCATGCGTAGAAGGGGTTCTGGACAGGTCTTGAACAAGGTCATCATCGCCATGATCAGTGAGAACAGCAGCTGGACCGGACATGTTAATCGGATCCGTTCGTGATGCGGTTACGAGGGGTCTAAGTGCGAGGTATAGCACAGCTGGTGGAAATCCTGGATGCCTTTTACGATGAAATGATCTATAACGCCTCCTGTCCTGGACGTGGAAGCGATGTCTTTGATGCCTTGTCCACATTCGAGCCGTCTTTCACGCAGTATAAAGAGCAGGCTTTGTTGGGCCTTGATAAATCCATATTGAAGTCACTGGTAATAATGAAAGGCCTGGTTCCCTCCTAGATTTATTGTAGGAAGCATTGACCCAGATTTTTGCGATATCGACATCGTCCACGTTGCGTACCCGGTGAACGAGTGCATTGTAGTTGAGCGTCTCCCAGGGGCGTTCTGTCTTCAGCTTTTTCACTTTCCTAGCGTCCGCCGCCGTTGTGTAGCGGTTACGGTGCTCGGCTGCTGACCCGAAGATCGCGGGTTCGATCCCGGACGCAGTCTTTGCATTTCCATTGCGGCAAAATGCTAGATGCCCGTGTACTGTGCGATCTCGGTGCACGTTTTACCATCCCAGATGGTAAAATTTTACCATCCCAGATGGTAAAATTCCAGAGCCCTTTGCTACGGCGTCTCACATAATAATATCGTGGTTTTGGGACATAAAACCCCAACAATTATTATTATCACTTTCCTTGCGTGTCAATGCGTGTGTTCGCGGTTTCTGTGTTGGTGGAAACTGTATCACCTGTGGCACATACCCGCATAACATGAACTCTGGTATGCGGGTATGTGCCACACGTGACTGAGAGAAAGGGTTTCATGACGTACGCGACAGATACTTTGCGTTTTTCATATCATGACCAGTAAATCGTGTTCGCCATACGCTGATCCCTTGCTATGCCAATTTTGGTAGATTAGAAGTTATGGAGAGGACCAGGAGAGTGCCCAGACGTATGCGACTAGATAGATAGATAGATAGATAGATAGATAGATAGATAGATAGATAGATAGATAGATAGATAGATAGATAGATAGATAGATAGATAGATAGATACGCCCAAAGTGCCTGAGGTTCACTAAGGAATGCTTCGCATGTAAAACTCACTACAGGAGCTTCGGTCCTGTTGAGTACACGGAGGCCAGCGACGCTTGGTGTGAGGGAAATTCATGCTTCGACGTCTAAAGGCGCCAGAGAAAGAACAAAATCGGCAGATCCCACGGTACGTGGGAATCTATGTTATGCGAGGCATGCGCGGGATGGTGGTGACGGCGGCGTAATTTTTCACATTAAGCGAAACGGAATGGCGCTAGAGATATGTGGAAGTAGTATACGCCGTCATATGTTGAGTTACATATGTATTATGTAACCAGTTGTTTAGATTTGCGTAACGATGGCAACAGCAACATGGGTGCTACTAACACCCGACGCGGTAAGCTTATATGTAGTGCTTTTATTCTTCAATACCGGATAGCGCGAATGTAAACAGGACAACGAAGGAACACAGATGCACAGAACAGGCGTAACTCACAAATAAGCTTCATTCAGGAAAGTTTCCCTAGATATATAGACAGCCGTGCGGCACATGCGGGCGCACTGCACGTACGTTACAGTCACACTTACAGTTGCTTTGCTTGCACTTGTCTGTTATGACGGAGAACGCACGCACGTTACACGAACCCGTGTGCATGTTTGGAAGGGGTTCTTGAAAATTCTTGAACAAGGTCATCATTACTGTGATCAGTGTGCACCACCAGCTGGACCGGATTTGCAATGGGATCCGTTCGTGATCACGGCTACAGGGAGCGTAAGTCTAGTCAAATGCGAGGTATAGTACAGATGGTGGAAATCCTGGATGCCTCTTACGATGAAATGATCTATGATGCCTCCTGTCTTGGACGTGACAGCGATGTTATTTGATGCCCTGTCCACACCCAAGCCGTCTTTGACGCAGTATAAGGACCAGACATTGTTGGATCTTGATAAATCAATGTTGAAATCACCGGTAATGATGAGAGGCCTGGTGCTCTGGGCAGAACTATTGCAGGAAGCATTGACCCTGGTTTTTGCGTAATCCACGTGGTTCAGGTGCGGACCACGTAGACGAGTGAAAGGCTTTCGCTCTCCTACAACAGCATTATGGTGTACATATATACCTCATAAAGAGGATGGGAGAGATGACCGCCGCCGTACTCAGTTATGGAGGATCGGACGCATTATTCAAAGGTCGCACGTTCCGTCCCTGCCGGCGGCAAGGTACTTTTTCGTCCACTTTACTTTCTTCACATTTACATCATATTTTGCTGGGATTTCTTGTGTGTTAATTCTAATTAATTATGTGCCTTGCAAACAAAAATGAGCCGTTAAAATTCATCTTCCTCCATTCATAGCGAGAGTATTGTTCTGTATGTAGTCCTCGAGTGTAAACCCTCGTTGAATACGAAGCAGGAAAGAAAATATATAATACCAATTTATTTTCTTTTTAGCTTCAATATTGACGATATGTAGTTTAAAGCACCCTGTAGTCCATTACGGGTCTGCAGTAGTCCGTCTTGCTTAGCTGGGAAATTGTGTAGTACCCTTTCCATGTGCCTCGTGCCAGGTCCCAGCCGCAGTGCAGAGGCGTACGTTTCCAGAAAGCAGGAAAACCCGATGTCCTAGGCCGGTTCAATTCGGGATTTAGATGTGAGCGAAGTGCACGAATTAAATATGCCATTCCTGTGACTAAAATGGCGAAGTATGTGCGAGGTTCACTGCATCATTATATTGCATGTCCAGAACTAAGTGGACGCGCTTAAAGGCGCTGCTAAGGTATGCGGGCAGAAACTGAAAGAGAGCATGCCCCCTGCTGCCCTTCACTGCGGTAACTGACGCCTCTGGTGCAATGAATACGTGTGCTCGATCCTCAACATCGCATAATTTGAGCAATGGGCGCGTGCAGATTTTCTGATTGAACTGTCGGCAGTCATGAATGAACTCATGGGCGTATTGCAGTGTAAAGTTCGTAACATCGACAATTAACGAGACAAGCACTGTCGCTCTGGCCACTATGGCGTCAACGCTATATGTCGCTTGTATGGTTTTCCACCGGCAAACCGAGACTTAAACGTCAGCAATTTCCGTCGAGTGACCGTAGCGTGCAATGTCGCTCGCGTTCTTGTTGCAGCAGTTGAGGTGTATTCACCGCTGGCGAATTCATCACCACCGAGCGTCTTCGCAGACGTATTCAAAGAAGCGCTGAACCTTGCTCCCAGCTTGACTTTCGTATTCTAATGCAAAACAAAAATCACAGCATATCCACGGAGTGAATGATGATGAGTGGGCAAAGCTGCGGAGGTTCATCGGTAAACCGTGAATCTTCCGTGAATTCTGCCCAGTACATCATCACCGACGTGAGATCGGGTGCGTTTATACTAAAGGTTCGATGAGTTATGACGACTTGCAGCTCACTTTAATTTTACATGTACGCTGTGAATTTTCGTTGTTTAGAAAACCATTTGCTTTAGAAAAATCTGGCGTCTTTCGTTAAGCAGCTGGCGTCTTTTCGTTTTGCTTTAGAAACATCTGGCGTTCTTTCGTTTTGCTTTTACAAAACATCTGGCGTCTTTCGTTGGTTTTATTTCATCAATCAACGGCGTTTTGAACAAAATTTTTATTGTTTAATCACGCACAGGAGAAATCTCACCAGGCACTACCTTGGAGGTAAAGAATGGCTGCTAATGGGAATGAGAGACAGAAGAAGTCGGCTTTTAGCTAACACTTACACTTCTACTTCTACTAACGTTTCCTACTGGAACATGCCAATGGCTGCTAATGGGGAATGAGAGACAAAAGAATTCGGCTTTTAGTTAACGCGCACGCTGCGAATTTTTTATTGTTCAACAACGCACAGGAAAAATCTCCCACCGGCACCACCTTGGAGGTCAAAGCGTAAGACTAGTTACGGACTACGACTACGACGACGACTACGAGGGACGAACGGGTGCCGCCTTAAAGGAGCTTCGCCCCTAAAAAGTTTGGTTCGTATACCTTAAACGTGCGCCAATAGACAGCCGTGAACGTGAAAGGCAGGATAGTTGGTGTCACCTTGTAGGGCTGAGTTGAAGCAGCCAGGCATGGCTTTTTTTATTACATATATGTAGTGCATTCTTCTTCCCTACTGGCGTAAATTACCGGCAGCGACCTAATATCAAATGAGTTGCAAAAGCTTCTTTCTGCTCACGGGCACTGGGCGAAACTAAACAAACGCATTGGCAGTTGGGGATCAACGAAGCCGTCACAATATGTCGATATCAACAACCAGTAAGCCGATATTCCGTAAACCCCTTTGCTTATAGCGGATGACCATAAAAGCTCGAAAACCTATAATGTAGCTTTTTTTGCGAACTACGGTGAGTAGCTGACCGTCACAAATGTACCGATAAATATAATTGACGAGAGACCAGCTTTAAACGTAACACCCTGCTTCAACAAGGCATGGCTTCACCGCTCCTGTTGTCTTGTTTTTGAGAGCTTGAGCTTGCCAACAGTCCCGATGCCCGGTCCATGGCCCAGGTATTTCTGCCTTATTACGTGGTCGTTTGAAATGGAAGGCGAGAGCGAAAGCGTGATATAAACGAAAAAAATGACCGAGTATCTGCGCGCTCCGCTTCAAATGCCGCATAAAGACGATAGAGGAGGCGCTGCGTGAGATATGGACGTCATCTGGCAACACGTCGGGAAACATGAGCTTGTGCAGAGCGTTTCCTTCCTCCACGGCAGAGGACGTTCGTCAGCGCGCATATGGCATTTTCAGCGCAGCCGCATTTTCATCGCAGCTTAACAAACTAGGGTTTTAGAATTGCGTATCTGTGTACTTTCTATTAAAGGAACACACCACCTAATACTTACCTAGTGATGTTGCGCCACAGATATGCGTAATATTTACTTTTTGATCGACAGCGCGCACAAGTATGAACAGCCGTACCACTTCAAGATGGGGGGGGGGGGCGGTAAGCAATGGTTCAACTTTGGCCGGGTCGCTGAATCTGGTGACAGACAGACAAACAGAAAGACAGACAGACCAAAATTTCTGCGTTTAGGTTCCCGAAGAAAGACTATCGTCTTTAAAATACGGGATCCTTTATCTTATCGGGTACATGGAGGCAATCGAAGGCTCCGAAAGGCTTTGAAAAAGAAAGAAATACTTCGATTTTTAGGGCTACAGACCTATATCGCAGTTAAATCTTCATTACATAATTTTAGCAAACGTATTGTAAAATCGCTTCCTATTTGTGTTATCGATCCTTATTGGGTCTCATCATACATTTGCAAGCACGGCCGCTCTAAAAAAACAACATAGTTTCACGTTATATTGTAACAGAAACTTATAACTAGCGGTACAGCAGAATTTCAGGCTCGTCCTAGCACTGTCCACACGACCTCAGCGTTCTCGTCGCTAGCTTGTCCTCATCTTCTTTCCCACAGCTGCACGTACAAGACTGCCAGCAACGATACTAGCTAACCTTGCGCTCTTGCCATGACCCTCTTCCAAGATGAGCATCCTCCCGGTGCTCGATTACGATTACGAGGAAAAACAACCCCACACGTACACGTGATGTAACGGTGACGAAGTGTTCACAAGGTCACAAAAGAGAGTTGGACGAGCAGTTAACGTTGGTAGTACGGTTTCGCCCATAAATGTGAAATTTTCTGCCTCATGCGAACCACAGGATCTACGAGCTCGATCTTCGGGAAGAACTTTGTAGGTCACGTGGTTGAGGCGACGGAGTACTCTAGAGGGATCAAAGTAGCGGTGCAATAGCTTTTCCGACCGGCCTTGCTGGCGAATAGCATTCCACAGCCATACGTGACCACTAGAGGCCGAATTTAAAGGAATTAGAACACTGCATTTTAGGCGCCAGAGATGGGCCGGCGAAATAACGTTTTAGGCATTCAAAATCGCAAATGTAGCAATAATACATTTTACGTAAATGTAGGTAATTTGAAACGAATACGTGCGCGATCTATATCTGCGGCAGGAAAAGGACAAATAAATAGGGGTGCGAAAAAAAAGGCCAGTAGTCCGACTAGGTTAGAGTGGAATGGCTAAAAATAGCGCTAACGTCGTTATATTAGGTATTTCCTTAAACTTTCATTGATATCCTGGTTCAATCGCGAGTGCATGAATACTTTAAAGAAGATTGTGATTTCCGCACGTCATGGCTCCCAGAAAGAAGGCCGTCGAACAGTCTGGGAGACTGTGACACTGTTAGCCTAAAACAATAGCCAGCACAATGAGCTTAGACCTTATGGTCAAGAGGTTGAAAAATGCTTCGATGAGCCCCTGATCCCAGGAAGGGATGTTCCTTTGAAATACTGGAAAGAGTATGGAGCTGCAAGTTATCCACGAATCGCCAAAGTTCCTGAGCGATACCTTCCGATCACTGTGGCCTGTGAGGGCATGTTTTCTACTGCAGGAAACATCGTAACATCGTGGCGAGAGATCCTGAAGCCAGGTCATGTGGCACAGCTTTTGTTTCTGCATGACAATTTGCAGTCTTTCGGTAGCAGTTACTCACCGCGTCATGTGCTGTAAGAGATGAGCAGATTTCATTTTTTTGTTCTTACTTTCAATTTGCAACAAAATTTTTTTGCATTCGATACTCGACTCGGTATTCGATATTTTTGGCCACTATTCGGCCATATTCGATTTGAATTCGATTCTAGGTCAAGTTTCACTATTCGCACACCCCTAAAAATGTTGTTTATAATGGCAAAAAGCCACCAACAGTTTAACGTAGCCGTGCCATTGTCGTGTTCTCCGCACAATCGGAAGAACACGGTCTGTAGTATGGGAAGTCAGGTGTCTACTGCCGGATCAACATACTCCTGGGTTTCTTTTCCGCATGACTGAGGAGGGCAGAGCAAGCGCAGATAGCCGGACCGCTAAAGGACTATATATATAAGAAAGGAATGCTTCCTATTGGCCCGAGCCGAATTGCGTATAAGCACTTTCTCTTCCGGTTGTGAAAACGTTAAAAACAAAATTAGAAACGAAACAAAAGCCGCGCGCTCATCAAATTTTTATTTCATCGTGTGTTCTACACACTCCTTTTCCGTGACGGTCCTCCGTGGTTTCACATTAGCCAATCACTCGCGCATGTCAGCGCGGCGGCGTATGCTGGCTGCTACCTCTAGCAGACTTCAGTGCTGCTAGCGGTAGTTTTCAGGGAGTGGGGTGAACTGCGGGAGTAGGATGAACCCCATGTATTTCCGAACAATGCTGCCCGGCAGCATGAATAAGCGTCTCAAAATTTGCCTGGAAACGAAACATGAGGCTAAAGAGCGTTCATATATTGGTGCCAATTTCGAAAATAGGCATTTGTAGGCATTTAAGGCACAAACGACAAAATGCGCATTCGTAGGCACTAAAAGACCACTATAAACGCCCTTGTTAGCCTCTAATTCATTGTCATTTATCAAACTGGAGCGATAGGAGCGAAAGGAACAAAAAAGGCATTTGCCTGAAATACGATGTGTATTGATCACCTAGTTGGTAATTAACTTCGCAATGTACCTGTGAGAGTCGATGCATTGCTGTTTAATAATTCTCTCGAGTGCAAGTTTGCCAGCTGTGTCCGTTTGTTGGATGAATTAGTTCGTATTGCCACTAATGACGATCCTGTCTTGTAGCAATAAGCATGTAGCATTCTAGTCCTCCCTGCAGTGAAGGAAACGGAGAGAATGAACCCAGCAGATTCTTTTAAATCACGGCTGTAAGCGACAGTAACGTATGACCGAACATAATACAAGTTTTTGTGGTCTCGGTCTACGTAAATGAATATCATGTCGGCGATTGTTTTTTTCAATCTCTCTGTCATGTCGTTGGTTTGACGATAGTATGCAGTAGTTTTCCGTTGAACGGTTCCAGTAAGGTGCGTGACGTATTGCATCATCTGGGCGTTAAAAGTGTTCCAGGATGAGTTATTACAATTGCTGGACCCCCATGGAAGAGAAAGATGTTCTTCATGAAAAATTGGGAAATCTCACTGGCGGTGCCTTGTAATGCTTTCGTTTCCCCTTATCGCTCCACGTATTCAGTAGCGACTACGTGTCAGTGGTTGCGATCGAGAGACTTGGGGAAAGGTTCGAGGAGGTCCATGCCAATTTGTTGGAACGGTTGTGCTGGAGAAGGAACATGCCTCCAATAAACTGTGTGGGCGCACAGGTGTTGCTAGACGGCGCTGGTATTCGAGGAACATTTTACCTGAGCAGCACTTTAGGAGCCCAACATGTCGTCCATCCTTTGCCTCATGTCGCATAATCTCGCAGACCTAAAACAAGGCTATCAATACTCAAAACCAGTGCAAAATAATGTAACAAGGTCTAAAATAACATAAGCTACGGAGTAAAGTTGAATAAACACTAGCGGTACAGGTGACCTGGCTCACCACAATGGTAGCGATGTGGCTGGTTGTCGAGAGCGCGCCACACACTAAATTCCTTCACATTAAGTCACGGGTGCCAGTAATGCGATTGGCCCGAGAAGTACTGCATCACCTGCGGAGTGGACGATCGGGGGGAACAGCTTGTAGCGTACTCGCCCCAAGGAGCAGCGAAAAGCAAACACCTACACTCCTTGAAGTCTGGGCAAGAACTAGTTTTATTTTCCACGAAAAACAGGCTTCGAAAACGCCAACACAAAGGGGGCGTGGCTGCTTATCTCCCGCGGCACGCCGGAGATAACGTGAGGCATGTTGACGACGTATGCGCCGTGCGCCTCTGTAAGAATTGGTATGAGCACACAAATAAAAATGATCACGGTCACCGGCATCAACGCCCGCTACAAGAGCCCCCCCCCCCCCCTAGACCGCGGAGCCATAGAAAAAAAACGAGCAAATGTTAGAAAAAACGAGTTTGTCCATGAGGTGAGCCGGTTTCACGCGGTCGAGAGAAACGACGTCCTCTCTGTCGCGAACACGAATGGTCACAGTTTTGTTCGACCGAGACAGCACACGGAAGGGCCCGCCGTACGCAGGAGTCAACGGCGCTTTGACTGTGTCTCGTCGCACGAACACATGGGTTGCCGCATTCATGTCCGGGAACGAAAACACTCTTTGTTCGCGGCCGACACGTGGCGCGTTGGGTTGCAGGTGCTCCAACCAGGAATGTAGCCTTTCCATATGTTCAGAAGGTGTCGGCGCAGTGCTTGGTTTCTCACCAAAGAATGATCCCTGTAGTCGGATTGTAGAGCCGTACAGCATTTCTGCTGCACTGAATCCGAGGTCTTCTTTTAGCGCGGTACGCAAGCCCAGAAGAACGAGAGGGAGCTTCTCCACCCAGTGCTCTCTATCTTCCGTTAGAGATGCCTTCAGTTAACGGTGTAGCCGCTCCACCATTCCATTGCTCGCTGGGTGGTAAGCCGTGGTGAACTGGAGCCGTGTTCCCAGAAGCCTTGCCAGTGCAGAGAATAGGTTGATCTGGAATTGTCTTCCACGGTCGGTTGTTATGCGCAGTGGGCAGCCATAACGTGAAACCCATGTGGCCACAAACGCCTGTGCGACGGTCCCGGCTGCGATGTCCAGAATCGGCGTCGCCTCAGGCCACCGTGAGTAGCGGTTGACACATGTGAGCAGGTATCTGTAACCCTGGGAAGGAGGAAGAGGTCCTACCAAGTCCAAGTGGACGTGGTCAAAACGACACTCTGGTGGCCAAAATGCTTGAAGTGCTGTGCGCGTGTGACGAGTCACCTTGACTGCTTGACATGCTCGGCACGTCTTCGCCCAGCGTCGAACGTCGGCGTTAATGCCTGGCCACACAAAGCGGTCCGTGACGAGCCTCTGCGTCGCGGAGATTCCTGGGTGGCTGAGTGCGTGAAGGCTGTCAAACACTGCACGCCGAAACTGGACGGGGACGAAGGATCTTGGAGATTTCTGCGATGTGTCGCATGTGACCATAGTCGTCGTGTATGGTAGTGGGATCTCTGCGAGCACAAGTGACAGTGGATTCCGCCGCAACACGGTTAGCTCTGGGTCTTCCCGCTGGGCGGCGGCTAATGCCTCAAAGTCGACGGACGCTGAAACGGTGTCGATACGGGAGAGTGCGTCGGCTGCTTGATTTTCGATCCCCGCTATGTAGCGGATGTCCGTCGAAAATTCGGAAATGAAAGAAAGTTGGCGCAGTTCTCTTTCCGAATATGAGGAACTGTTGTTTTTGAACGCATATGTCAGCGGCTTGTGGTCCGTTAAAATGTGGAAAGTGCGACCTTCGAGGAAGAAACGGAAATGCTTTACGGAACAATAAATGGCCAGCATCTCTCTTCCAAATGTGCTGTAGCGCACTTCGGCCTGTTTCAGACGTTTCGAAAAGACACCTATCGGTTTCCAGTCCTTGCAGTCGTATTGTTGCAACACTGCTCCCACTGCTGTCGTTGAAGCGTCAATTATGAGTCGCGTTGGCGCGTCGAAAAGCGGGTGCATCAGAAGTGTTGCGGAGGCAAGCAGAGTTTTGGCGTCCTGGAAGGCTTTTTCGTGCTCCGCTGACCAGTGAAACTCGGGTGTTTTCTTGGTGTCCCGGCGCAGCAAGTCAGTTAGCGGCTGTAGAATGTGTGCACAGGATGGGATGAAGCGCCTATGGAAGTTGATCTGCCCGAGAAACTCGCGCAACTTGCGGAAAGAGGTAGGCGTGGGAAATTCCCTAACGGCTAGTACACGTGATTTGAGCGGCAAGATGCCTTGCGGGGTGATTCGATGGCCTAGGAAATCTAGTGCTTCAACACCAAATATGCACTTTTGGGGCTTCAAAACCAGACCGTGCCCGTCAAGACGCTTGAAGAGGAGCCGCAGGTGATTTTCGTGCTCTTCCGCAGTTTTGCTGGCGACCAAAATGTCGTCTAAGTAGACGAAGACAAAGACCAGTCCGCGAGTGACCTCATTCATGAAACGCTGGAACGTTTGTGCCGCGTTCTTCAGTCCGCACGGCATACGAACAAATTCAAAGAGGCCGAAAGGTGTTGTCACGGCCGTCTTTGGGATGTCGCTTGGTTCTACTGGAATCTGGTGATAAGCGGCCATCAGATCCAGCTTAGTGAAGATGGTCGTTCTCGCGAGGCGAGCGCTGAAATCATGAATGTGAGGGAGAGGATATTGGTCTGCCGTTGTCGCAGCATTGAGAGCCCGATAATCACCGCAAGGCCGCCAGTCACCAGGCTCTTGTTTTGGCACCATGCGCAGCGAACAAGACCAGTTGCTGGAAGAAGGTCGGATAATGCCGAGCTGGAGAATGTGGTCGAACTCACGACGGGCGATTTCGTGTCTTTGTCCAGCGAGCCTTCTAGGTCTAGCGGTGACGGGCGGTCCGGTGGTGATAATGTGATGCGTCACCTTGTGCTTGATTGGCAGTTCGGTGTTCCGAGGTTTGGTGATTCCAGGGAATTCAGTCAGAATTTCTTGAAAGTTTGACTCTGGGTGTAAAGTGCAAATGCCGCATGAGGACAGGTCAGACTTCAGTCCGACAACAGCGAGCGAAGTGACGCGCTCCTTGAGACGATGATCGCGAACGCTAACGTCAAGATTGAAGTGGCTCAGAAAGTCCGCTCCCAGCATGGCCATTCTGACGTCGGCCACAACGAAGAGCCATCGATATGTGCGCCTGAGTCCGATGTCTATCGTCATTGACTGCACTCCATATGATGCAATACCAGTATTATTGACTGCAATTAAGCTGGAAATGGACTTGCCGCGTCGGCGATGTTGAGATGTTGCTGGTAGGATAGATAGCTCAGCTCCGGTGTCGACAAGGAGGCGTGTGCCGGTCATGCGGTCGACAACGAAGAAGAGGCGGCTTGAGCGCTGGCCCGTGTCGCATTCCGCCGTTAGCGACTGGCCGGTGCGTTTCCCGTCCACGAGCATGGTTGGGTGCAGCGAGTGGCTTGCTCTCTGAAACGGCGGTGGTACCAGCAGACGCTCTGCTCTGCCTCGCTTGAGTGGCCGCGGTGCTGCGGGCTTCGACCACGGGACGATGAACGATGCTGTGCAGGACGGTGTTTGTTCGACAGGGCGAGGTTTTCCACTGCTGCAGCCAGTCGGTCAACTCTGTCCTCTAAGCGACCTAACCGGCTTGCAAGTTCGGACATTCCCGCTGCAGCAATAGGCATTTTTGATGGCTCGGTGCAGTCGGTGATGCGGTCGGCGAGTTGAGCCAGACGCTCGAGAGCCACGTCGTCCGAGCGAGCGAGTATCATCCGTGTTGACTGTGGCAGTCTCTGCAAAAACAACTCGCGAAGCAATGGCTGTTGACGCTCCTCTGACGCTTGTTGGCCCAGCAGCTGACGCATTCGGTGGAGCAGTTGCGAGGGACGCTTGTCACCGAGCTCTCCATGAGACAGGAGTTGTTGCAGCCTGCTCTGTTCGGACGCCTCCAGACGTTTCAGGACGGTGCTTTTTAGTTCGTCGTAGGCCTTCTCCGATGGAGGGGAGGCGAGCACATCGTTTACGGCGTCAACGATGTCAGATGGCAGTGCTGCAACGACGTGGAGGTATTTCGACTCCTGCGATGTGATGCGTCGAAGCTGGAAGCGGGCCTCGACTTGGCTGAACCACACCCTGGGGTTTTTGGGCCAAAAATGTGGAAGCTTTAACTCCGAGGCGTTGGTTGTGAATGAGCTTGAAGTGCCTTCCTCGTCTGACATGGCTGCTGTTCTTCCAAACGTCGCGGGTCACCACTTTGTAGCGTACTCGCCCCAAGGAGCAGCGGAAAGCAAACACCTACACTCCTTGAAGTCTGGGCAAGAACTAGTTTTATTTTCCACGAAAAACAGGCTTCGAAAACGCCAACACAAAGGGGGCGTGGCTGCTTATCTCCCGCGGCACGCCGGAGATAACGTGAGGCATGTTGACCGCGTATGCGCCGTGCGCCTCTGTAAGAATTGGTATGCGCACACAAAGAAAAATGTTCACGGTCACCGGCATCAACGCCCGCTACAAGCTAACTGCCGGCGCAGAAGTGCGTAAAGCTTCCGCGTAGGTTAGAACAGGGTGCTCGGCTGAAGGCACCACCAACGGTTGCACCAGCTGCGCTTCCTCTTTCGCTGACGACATGATTTGGAGCAGCCATTTGGGCCTGGGTACACACTGCGTGAAATTACTGGAGCTCCTCGCGTTCAATGCTATGCATGAGTTCCGCGAGCTCCCTGACGGTTATGATGCCGGGTTTTGTCAAGGGCCACGAGAAACATGCAAGGCTGTTCGCCTGCTCATACTGCGAAGAGCGCTCCCTCAGCATGGGCTCCATCGCTGTGGTTTGATGAGGAAATTACGCTACGGTACCTGGTGGGGTGAGAACGAATCCTGGAAGCAGGTGATCTTTAAGGCACCCCGTGAGATAGCGAACCTTCTTGTCTTTTACTATTGTGGGGTAAGCTCACCAGAACAGCCGAGACACCTCAACGAACATTTCGTTTTGTCTTTGATTTCTGTAATCGAGGAGACGTTCTGCTTGTTCGTTTCGGTCGGGACTTCCATACGTATACCACAGCTACGTGCAAATCTCCGGCCAGGTTTTCAAGGCAGCTTCATGGTTTTCAAACCATACGCGCGCTCAATCCTAGAAGTAGAAGTAGACGTGCCTCAGCCTCTTATGATCACCCCATTCGTTGGCGACGGTGACTCGGTTATATAGTCTAGCCAGTCTTTCAACGTCCTCGAAGGCATCCACATGGAACAGCTTTGGGTTTCTGAGGGCGTTGAAAAGCCATCAAGCAGGCGGGGTCGTGGGCTGCTAAGCCTGTATTGCCATGTCACTCTGTACATGTTTTTGGAGCGTTCAGGAACAGAGCCGAAGCGAGGTGGTAGGCATAATTGCCGTCGACTGCGGCGAAGGTAAGCTGGTTCTTCGTAGGCGTCACTGTTGATGTCGAGATCTTCCCGTTGGCCGCAGTGCATGGAATGCTACATGGCACCTCCACCAGAGGTGCTACGCAGGATGGCCCGAGTTTGGCGAAACTCGGCATCTTTCCGAGCTCTGGCGACACCCCCTTTTGAACGAGCTAATAATACGAGAAGGTGAAATCCATCCCTCAGCGCGCGCTCCGTTCCACTGGTTACGCCGGAACGCCGCGTCAAGTCAAGGGTGGTCGAGAAGGTTGGGTGGTGTCTTCAAACTAGAAGCACCTTCTTTCATTTGTTTGTCATTCCACTGAGTGCAGAAGTGCACCCATGCAAGAAAAGTGACAGAAAGTTCTACTAACTATATATTTATGTATTCGCGGGCCGTTTGAATCCATTTTCAAGCGTTTAATGTCTGTACTAAGTATCCTTTAGAATAATCAGCATCGTGGCTTCCGAGATTAGTCCCAACTGTGCGCCTTAGAACACCGCGGCTAGAGGTGATCACCGAGGTCACGTGTATAATCACAATGGTCGGCCTCTACATCCTAGCGCATTGCTCGGCCGGCGCGCGCCCTCTTCGTCCTCTTATTATTCGCCTGCTCGCGCTCCCCGAGCAGGTGCGGCCGGCCGATTAGATAATTGGCTGGGCGGTATACCTAGCTAAGTCAGGACATGCTACGACGAAGCTGAATAAGCCAAACCATGCTAAGGCTGAGCTAATTATGGCACGTCTTACTAAGACCATGCTAATGAACCGTGCAAAGCTAAGAACAAACTAATAAGGACCATGCTTATTAAAACGAGGCTAATTAGGAGCTTGTAATTACAACCAAGATAACCGACAGCTACGCGCGTTAATTATTATAGTGCTAATTACGAGCATTGTAATTACCTCTGTGCTATTCAGGCCCTTGTCGTGTCGTGGTAATGTCGTGGTAATTAAAAAATCACAGCATATCCACGGAGTGAATGATGATGAGTGCGCGGAGCTGCGGAGGTTCATTGGTAAACCGTGAATCTTCCGTGAATTCTGCCCAGTACATCATCATCGACGTGAGATCCGGCGCGTTTATACTGCTACGCCCGATTCTTGTTTTATTTTGATGTGTTCGAGTTTGACCAGCAAGGACGGTTATCAACGCTCGACGCTGGCCGCGAAGCAGTGTTCGAGAAGCTTCACGATTTTAGTAGATCGTTTTGTTAAGACTGCGCGCCGCTCGCGAATGTTCCAGCTTTGTCGAGAGATAACGCCGCCACCAGCGATATTGCTGGAAAGTTCCATAGCGCCTGTATAAAAGCCGACGCGCCGACGCGCTTGACCGCTTGTCAGTTGATCGACGGACGACGCCCTGTTCGCCGTTATCATTGTACAGCGTGTATTGCTGTAGTTCTAGTTCTCAGTTTCTGGGCCACAAGTTCGGCCAAATAAACAGTTTATCTCGGACGTGCTGACTGTTGTCTTCGTCCACGTCATGACCACGTGACATCCGGTGGAGGTGCTGCTTCTTCCATGATCCGGATGCCCCCGCGAAGGGCTGACCCAAGCCCAAGCCGCGAGGAGGACGACGGGAAAGAAAACCCGGATCGTCGAGCAAGCCGCAGGCAACAAGGTCTACCGCCAGAGCACGGGCCTCTACCTGAAATGACCCGGCAAACAAAGATCCTGACCTCGACCACAGCGAGGATGACAGACGCTGTGCCACCCGCACCGATCCTTCTCCGGACGCCCAAGGAACCGCCAACCTTCCGCGGATCGTCGTTCGAAGACCCGGAAAGCTGGCTCGAAGCCTACGACCGAGTCGCCGTCTTTAATGCTTGGACCAGCGAAGACAAGCTAAGGCATGTCTATTTCGCTTTGGAAGACGCCGCTCGGACCTGGTTCGAGAACCATGAGCGAAGCCTGACAACGTGGGGCATTTTTCGCGACAGGTTCCTCACCACATTCACGAGCGTTGTCCGCAAAGAGAGGGCTGAGGCTCTGCTCGAGACCCGCGTGCAGATGTCGAACGAAAACGTGGCGCTCTTCACGGAAGAGATGACGAGGCTGTTTCGCCACGCAGACCCTACCATGCCCGAAGAAAAAAAGTTCGCCTTCTCATGCGAGGAGTTAAGCCGGAGCTCTTCGCTGGGCTCATGCGGAACCCACCCAAGACAGTCCAGGAATTTGTTTCCGAAGCCACAACCATCGAGAAGACGCTGGAAATGCGAACCCGACAGTACAATCGCCGCGAATTCCAAGACAGCGCAGGAGTTCATGCCCTCGGCTCCGACGACTTGCGCGAAACGATCCGAGCCATCGTGCGAGAGGAGCTGCGAAAGCTCGCACCTTTTGCACAGCTCGAAGTGACGTCGATTGCGGACGTTGTTACGCGAGGAAATCCAACAGTCACTGGGTGTTCTTCAGCCGGCACCGCCGCAGCTGCAAGCAATGAGCTATACTGCTGCAGCCCGACGCAACGCCCCCCCCTCCTCGCCCACGTCAAGACACCGCGCCGCACCAGCAGTTCCGCCGCCAGGCACCACCGCCGCCACCACCGACGTCATACCGCCCGCCAACCGGTCAGCGATACACGCCGAGGAAGACCGACGTTTGGCGCGCCCCCAACCATCGTCCACTCTGCTACCACTGCGGAGAAGCCGGCCACACCTACCGCCGCTGCCATTATCGACAGATGGGACTGCGTGGGTTCGCCGTCGACGCGCCGCGTCCACAGCAGGGTGAACGACCACGTGACATCGCCGACTATCTGGCAGGAGCGCAGTGGACCCCCCGAGGACCTTCCCGATTGCCGTCGCCAGGCCGCTACGCCTCTCCCCAACGCCGACCATACACTGGCCCAACACGGGGCCGGTCACCTAGCCCGCATCCGGAAAACTAAGGGGAGCAACCGATGGAGGTGCGGTTGCTGTACGACGAAATACCGAAGACCCTCCGCCACCGACGCCGCCGCCACGGCGAAGGCTTCAGGACACGACGCGAACCCCTGACGACGAAACCTCGCGGACCGAAGTAGACCTGACGACGCAACGTGGCGAGCAGCGGAACAAACCGACGTAGCCGTGACCCGACGCCACGACCTAACTGCAACGCAAGACGACCAACTAGCGACCTCGGCGTTCTTATCGACGGCCACAGCGTCACAGCCCTGGTCGACACCGGAGCCGACTATTCTGTCATCAGTGGACCGTTCGCCACGAAGCTGAAGAAAGTTAGGACAGCCTGGGAAGGCCCCGAAATCCGGACAGCTGGAGGTCACCTCGTAACACCGGAGGGAATCTGCACAGCGAGACTCACCATTAACAACCGGATTTATCCCGCGAACTTCGTAATCCTGCCGCGTTGCTCGAGAGATGTCATCCTTGGTATGGACTTCTTAGGCCTTCATGATGCAATCATCGACCTGAGGTCTAAGTCAATAACACTGTCCACGGAAAAGGCACTACCGCCGCACACTCCGCCAAGAAAGCACGCCTTGAATGTGCTGGAAGACCAGGTCACCATTCCCCCTCGCTCCAGCGTGATCTTTTCCGTTGGCACTCAGAAATCAGCAGACCTGGAAGGCGTTGTTGAAGGCGACCAGCACCACTTGATTAACCGCAAGATTTGCGTCGCAAGAGGAGTAGCAGAGCTGCGGGCAGGAAAAGCAACACTTATGCTCACGAATTTCAGCAACGAGTACAAACACGTGAGCAAAGGCTCGACGGTCACCTACATCGAAGAAGTCGTAGAAGCCAGCAATGCTTTCGGCCTCACCGATTCTCTCGAGCCTACACCGACGAATAAAGCGCCGCAACCAGGTTTCGACATCAATCCCAGCCTTCAGAAGCACAAACAAGAACAGCTCAAAACCCTGCTCTTGCAATACAAGGACTGCTTTTCGTCGTCGTGAGGAATTAGGCAGACTCCCGTGGCAAAACATCGCATCATAACAGAGGAAAGCGCCAGACAACTCCGTCAGAGCCCGTACAGAGTTTCGACGCGAGAACGCGAGGCCGTGAAGAAACAGGTTGACGAAATGCTACGCGACGACATCATCCAGCCGTCGAAGAGTCCGTGGGCATCCCCGGTGGTGCTAGTGAAGAAGAAGGATGGGACTCTGCGTTTTTGCGTCGATTATCGTCGCCTGAACAAAGTCACGAAGAAGGACGTGTATCCCCTTCCCCGGATAGACGACACCCTGGATCGTATACACAACGCAAACTACTTTTCGTCGACGGACCTCAAGACCGTTTACTGGCAAATAGAAGTCGACGAGAGAGACCGAGAAAAGACTGCTTTTATAACACCAGGCGGCCTGTTCGAGTTGAAGGTCATGCCATTTGGTCTTTGCTCGGCAGCTGCGACTTTTCAACGGGTTATGGATACAGTACTGGCCGGCTTGAAGTGGCAGACGTGCCTCGTTTACTTGGACGACGTCGTTGTGTTTTCCTCAAACTTCGACGAACACCTTCGGCGCCTTGAAGTTGTACTTCAAGCAATCAAGACCTCCGGACTCACCTTGAAGCCTGAAAAGTGCCGCTTCGCGTACGAGGAGCTCTTGTTCTTGGGTCCCGTGATCAGCAAGGATGGTGTTCGCCCGGACCCGCGGAAAACAGCTGCCATCGCTGACTTCCCGACGCCCATCGACAAGAAGGCCGTACGCCGTTTTCTCGGCTTGTGCGCCTATTACAGACGTTTCGTCAAGGAATTTTCACGGATCGCCGAGCCACTGACGCAACTCTGGAAGACCGACGTCGAATTCAGGTGGCAAACGTCGCAAGTTCAGGAATTTCAAGAATTGAAAAGACGCCTGCAGACAGCCTCCGATACTTGCGCATTTCGATGAATACGCCGATACGGAAATCCATACCGACGCAAGCAGCGAAAGACTCGGCGCCGTCCTTGTGCAAAAGAACGACGGATTCGAAAGGGTCATCAGTTATGCTAGCCGGTCGCTATTAAAGGCAGAAATCAACTACTCCACAACAGAAAAGGAGTGCCTGGCCATCATCTGGGCTACATCGAAGTTTCGCCCCTACCTCTACGGCCGGCCCTTCAAAGTTGTGAGCGAACACCACGCCTTGTGTTGGCTAGCTAACTTGAAGGACCCTTCAGGTCGCCTCGCACGGTGGAGCCTACAACTTCAAGAATTTGACATAACCGTTGTTTACAAGTCCGGAAGAAAACACTCCGATGCTGACTGCTTGTCCCGCGCCCCCGTCGACCCACCGCCGCAGGACGACATGCAGGATGACTGCTTCTTGGGAACCATAAGTGCCGAAGATTTCGCCGACCGACAGCGAGCGGACCCAGAACTCAGGGGCCTTGTGGAATACCTCGAGGGCAGGACCACCGTTGTTCCCAAGGTATTCACGCGAGGACTGACGTCGTTTTTCTTGCGCAACGGTGTTCTCCTTAAGAAGAACTTCTCGCCGCTTCGAGCCCATTCCCTTCTCGTAGTGCCCTCGACATTGCGACCAGAGCTCCTCCAGGCTCTGCATGACGACCCGACGTCTGGACACCTGGGTGTTTCTCGCACGCTCGCAAGAATACAGGAAAAGTACTACTGGCCGCGCCTTGTCGCCGACGTAACTCGCTACGACAAGACCTGTCGGGACTGTCAGCGACGCAAGACACCGCCGACTAGGCCAGCCGGACTTCTGCAGCCTATCGAGCCACCTCGACAGCCGTTCCTGCAAATTGGGATGGACTTACTGAGGCCGTTCCCGACGTCCAATACCGGAAACAAATGGATCGTCGTAGCTACCGACTACCTCAGCCGCTGCGCCGAGACAAGGGCCCTACCCAGAGGCAGTGCCGCCGAGGTAGCGAAGTTCTTCGTTGAGAACATCCTCCTGCGTCATGGCGCCCCAGAGGTCCTCATCACCGACAGAGGTACGGCGTTTACTGCTGCCCTAACTCAGACAATACTGAGATATAGCCAAACAAGCCACCGCCGGACCACAGCGTACCACCCACAGACTGATGGCCTCACCGAGCGGCTAAACAAGACCATCGCCGACGTGCTGGCCATGTATATCGACGTCGAACACAAGACGTGGGATGCCATCCTTCCGTATGTGACGTTCGCATACAACACGGCCATGCAAGAAACGACGCAAATGACGCCGTACAAGCTGGTCTAGGGAAGGAGCCCGGCAACGACGCTCGACGCAATACTACCAACCGCCACCGACGAAGACGATCTCGACGTTGCCGCCTATTTGCAACGCGCCGAAGAAGCTCGACAGCTCGCCCGCCTGCGCATCCAGAACCAGCAGAGGGTCGACAGCCGTCACTATAATCTTCGACGCCGCCACATGGAGTACCAACCCGGTGACCGTGTGTGGCTCTGGACGCTGATACGCCGACATGGGCTGATACGCCGACACGGCGCTCTTGACTACGATGTCGTCCCGGACGGCATTACGAACTCCCAGCGACGCCGCGCACGGCCTGAATTCGTCCATGTCGTGCGCCTTAAGCCGTTTTTTGCGCGTTAGCGAACCTGGGGACTCTACTTTTTCCTTTGTTATTGTAATTTGTTTGTGTATGCACTTCTTTTTTCCTTTCCGTGTTCTGTTGCAAGCATCGGGACGATGCTTTTTCAGAGGGGGGCAATGCCACGCCCGCTTCTTCTTTTATTTTGATGTGTTCGAGTTTGACCAGCAAGGACGGTTATCAACGCTCGACGCTGGCCGCGAAGCAGTGTTCGAGAAGCTTAACGATTTTAGTAGATCGTTTTGTTAAGATTGCGCGCCGCACGCGAATGTTCCAGCTTTGTCGAAAGATAACGCCGCCACCAGCGATATTGCTGGAAAGCTCCATAGCGCGTGTATAAAAGCCGACGCGCTTGACCGCTTGTCAGTTGATCGACGGACGACGCCCTGTTCGCCGCTATCATTGTACAGCGTGTATTGCTGTAGTTCTAGTTCTCAGTTTCTCGGCCACAAGTTCGGCCAAATAAACAGTTTCATCTCGGACGTGCTGACTGTTGTCTTCGTCCACGTCACGACCATGTGACAATACTAAAGGTTTGATGGGAGTTATGACGACTTGCAGCTCACTTTAATTTTACATGTACGCTGTGAATTTTCATTGTTTAATCACGCACAGGAGAAATCGCACACACGCACTACCTTGGAGGTCAAAATCCAGTGCCTATATATACGGGGGGGTCAGTGAACGGTTGTGCAGCGCGAGCGGTCGGTTTTTTCAATCAAGACGCTGCCGCGACGCTGCCTCGCGACGCTGCCTGCGTCGCGATGATGTCGTCTCGCGCATGATGTCGTCTTTCCACGGCCGCTCTGTACCGTGGCTCCGTTAAAGCAAAAGCAGCCATTTTGTATGTTTTGGTACATGGCGCTATGACAATTAGCCCTACTGGTGGTCGAAGTCGCCACAATTGATACTGTAGCCTACGCCACGCTAGTTTTGATGTCAGTAGGTGCTCCATGTGGAAAGTGTTGTTAATGTCAACACAAAATATTTTACTGTCATTTTCTGAGGATCAAACATGCTGAGAGGCGTCTCTGTTTTCACGAGATTTGAGACGATATCCCTGTGCGTCGCTCGGTCGTAATTGCCGTATGCCTGGTCCTTGAAAGCTCGCTTTCCCGCCTTTTTTGTTACCGTGAAGTGTAATCATATCCTTTATGGCGGCGTCATCGTCGATCTGTGGCTTTACTCTCTGCACAATGATTTCAATGTTGATGTGCACGCTGACCTTTGATACCAAAGTCGCCGCCGCTGTTTGACCTGTGTACCGTATGCTAAACATCTCCGCATGTAATTCACCTTCACAGAGTAGAGTGGTTCCTCATACTTTTGTCAAGTGCCCTTCAAGTGACACGGCGGTAGCAGACCGGCCTTTCCGTGCGTGACACGTATCTCCGCAAGATACTAGCACTTGTGCACTGTGGGAGATTTAGATTTTGCAACAGCATCCCTCTCAGGTCGTTTTCGCAAGCTACCCTCTGGAGAACTTGCACTGCCCAACTTCCATTACACGGACAAAAACACAAATATTAAAACGTGCCGCTGATATATTAGTAAGGTGTGCATTTAAAAGGGTTACATGAGTCATTGAAGCATCACTAAAGTGAGAAGCGAACACCTACAGGTCACCCTTAGGACTTACGTGGATGTATAGAATAACCACTTCATCGACCCTTTTTAGAAGTCATGCATGAAGTCATGATCTTGTTTACGTGTGAGGCGTCTCTTGTTATATCATGTAAATCTGTTATGCCTGAGGGCAGCCTCTCGGATAAAAAAATTGGAGCACGTTACATTTTATTTCAGGTAACGGCGTTAAGCTTCAAGAAATTAGCGATCTTTAGGAAATTAATTTGTACTAGTTTAACTTTCCTTGTAATATCAATCGATCGCAACTAAATGGAAGTCGAAGTGATCTTTTCGTTGTGTAATTGTACGGCCTTCCTTGCACACTGCCTTTACTGCATGCATGACGACAGCGCTTGCCGTGGCTTGCTTTCCGCGCGTCCGTTGTTGCGGCTAGAGCGACTGGCACAACGTGCCGTCCACTAGCATGCTGCAGATGCGGCTGTAAAAATCAGCCTACACCTGCGACAAGTCTCTGTGGCAGCACAACCAAAGTTACAGTGGCAAAGCTTCTGCACATATGTTTCTACAGAAAGTAGTCGGTTTGAAGGCTGCTTCCCAATTAGTCTTGCAAGCGCATCCAACACGCGCTTTTACAATGTACCTTTCCCTAGTAACGCCCTCGCCTAACGCCAATATTTGTGAAATAGCGTTATCAGAAATTTTCCTCATCTTTGGCTTTTAACAAAAGTCTTCATATTTAATGGAGGAAGTACTGCAGGAAAAAATGCCTCGAATCATTGCTCAGTTCTCCTGCAGAGCAAATTGCTTCATTTCTTAATATAACCCTAGCCTACCAGCAGTTCAAGTCAGCGTGAAAAGGTGCACTTTAAAGTTACGCTTTCACTTTTTTGAGAGGGATAGATTATTGTGTATTGCAATGGTACGTAGAAAGCAGTTTTATTGAAGCCAGCGGTTTCATCTCTAAAAGTAAAAGGGTGGCCAAGTGGGAATTGTTCAACTGGAAAACATACGTCAGCGCTAAGAGCCATTTCCTAAATTTTGATACATTCATGTTCGCGATTGACTTTCCTGGTCTGTCGTAGACGAAATAACTTTCACCAGACTCTCGCAGTTTGTTGGCAGGGAACGCGATGGCGTCAACGGGCAGCAGCAATCATGGCTGCAGGCGGTCAGGAGGGTGCCACTCGAGTTCTGATTTCCAAGGTAGGGAAACACGCTGCACATATGCAGTGATCAAGAATTCTGTTCTTACAGAGAAGCGCTCATTGCGAACACTGCGCCACCGTAGTTGGCTAAAACAGGTCACGTGACCAGGGATAATAATAATAATAATATCTGGGGTTTAACGTCCCAAAACCACGATATGATTATGAGAGACGCCGTAGTGGAGGGCTCCGGAAATTTCGACCACCTGGGGTTCTTTAACGTGCACCTATATCTAAGTACACGAGCCTCAAACATTTTCGCCTCCATCGAAAATGCAGCCGCTGCGGCAGGGATTAGATCCCGCGACCATCGGGTCAGCAATCGAGCGCCATAACCACTAGACCACCGTGGCGGGGCCACGTGACCAGGGAGACAAGTGTCAAAGCCATTGGGCTACGCACACATGCTTGCACAACATGAATTTATGGGAATCGTGTGAATGCGTTGTACCCACGATCACGTTACCAGGACGAAGAGAGCAGCATCTTGGGAGCATCTTGGGAAGAGAACACGTGGTCGGCCGCGGAGAAAGGGTTTGACTGAAGGGGGAGTGAGAGGAGGAAAATGAATAATGAATAGCGTTAGCGGGAAGTATGTCAACTGCAGAGGAAGCAGGTAGACCCCCAGGCCCCGTTTCATGGTGGCGAATTGGGCACTGATACATTCGCCTCCTCTGTGGCTGCCAAGCACGTTCTGCTGCTTTATGCGAGAGCTGCGAGGCGTTTTGCTTACCAAGGAAATTAGATAGTGCATTGGTCATTAACCGCTGTCTTGTTTGTTTGTTTTTGGTGGCGTAGGGGACTACTTACAGTACTGCGAAATCTACTATGGGAGACTGGTGAGCTTTCTCGGTTATCTCTTGCCATAATGGCAGCAAACCACGTGCCAATAGAGCCGAATAAATAGGACCTACGCAACAATTGTCCGTTTTTGGCACCGACTCTTGCGCATGTTTCTGAGATAACTTTTATCTAAGATTATGCGCTTAAACTGAAACCTGTGAACTTCAACAGCCTATCTTGCACAAGAAATGCAAAGCCCTGTAAAAACTCGATTATTACGGTGACGGCCGCTACAAGGCCGGGACACCCGCAACAAACCAAGTGCGCTTGCGCCCGAGTCAAGCGCCTGTTCCTGACTCGGGGCAGCTTAGCTACAAAATGGCAGGTGGGGTTTGGCTGTTTGATCAAACATTGTAATAGTCCTGAGTGACGCGACTAGCGCCCGGTGGCCTCCTTCCACGTTGGGTCGGGCAGGCTAGCTGAAAAAAAAAGAAGAACAATGAAGCGAGGGTCTGCTATTGCAAACGGCAAAAACCAGCGGAGCTAGTTTATCCGCTCTTCCTTTATCTAATGGAATTTTTGGCGGAGCCGCCCTTGCGCCTTGGCGGTGGAACGGAAGTTCCTTCAAACACCGCTCGAGGTTACGGTCCCGCTACGGGCCATCTTATAACCAAGTAGCATGAATAAGTAAATTAATAGGTGCACACTCCATAACAAAGCATCACTACAACACATAGAAAATTAATCACACGCACACACATGGAGGAACACCACTCGCAACTTTACGCGTATTTCGGTGGGCTCGTAGAAAGCAGCGTTTCGTGGACCGGCACGTCTGTCTTGCGACCTCAGCGGTGTGTCTACGCTAGCCGCCGGTGGCTATGACAACGTTGATGCTTTAACAAACAAAAAGAGCACACGGCGTGGCCAGACTAGACGTGTTCCTTCAACAAGATGCACGGGCATGCGTTCCTGCATTTAATTCATTGTTTTGAGGAGCATGCAGCTACTTTCTCTTGCCAATAAACCAACAACGAGCTAGTAAAAATTCATGGTCTCGCTCCCATACTCGTTCCCATGTTCTGCTTCGTAATCAACAAAGGTCAACTTCCGAGTTCGAGATTCAGCAGCACAGTGAAAAAATCTGTGCTTAGGCTGCGCTGCCACAGGAAGCCGTCGTTAAGTAGAGAACAAATAATAAACAATTTACTGCGTTTTCGGCATTTAACGCACAACAGAAGCAAGGCCGAGTGACGACAGGGGTTGTCACCGCCGGTCTTAGTCTGTCCTTGTGTTGCGCGCTAGATGCTAAAATGGAATGTACTAACATAGGCCTGCCTGGCTGCCCAGGCGGCGCTGCAAAAGCGGTGCTAAAAAGCGCCCCCTAAGGTAAGTTCGTTGGTTTCGAGTAGGCAGACTGGCGGCCGCATGCAGCTCTAAGCTCAGATGCACAATGGAGCCGCCGCTGTCGGTTGTGCTGCGCTTTGGATTTCGGCCAATTTCTGGCGTGGCTGAGTTCTTCAGTCCAAGCAATCTGCGTAAAGGCAAGAAGCTCGTCAACGCCAAGTATATTTACGACGCGCAGGAGATTGAAGGAACCGTTTCGGCGCGCTGCAGCTCGCAAGTGCAGCGAATCTCATACGACGTTGAACTCGAGGTAAGTTCTACGAGGCATGTTCGCAAACGATTGCTAGTAAAAGAGGAAAATGATGTGCATTACACGACGAAACGGAATTAAGAAAGGTCCAGTGACGAAGGCTAGCCGCCGGCGGTCCGAATGAGCGCATTCGCGCCGTGTGCCATTTTCTGCCGCATTCACTCGCAAACACACTTCTGCAAGATGCACGGTCGTGATTTTCAACATTTGCTTCCAGGGAATTCGTCAAATTCTGTCAGCGTGCGCTGGCGGTCGAGGAGCGACGGCACGCAATGTTTGTTGTGTGGCAAAGCTTCGCTTCGAAGGGGGGCATGGACCTCTCAAGTCCAGTTGAGGGGTCAGCTGGAAGCGGCCGGCTGTAAGCTGCCGGAAAAATCGTAGGCACATAATATGCAGGGTGACTCATGACATCGTTTTTCTCGTTTCCCACGAAGTGCGGGCTGCATATAATCGTGTTTGCCGTCGGCAGCCACGGCGTGCCGTCAGGACTGCACACAGGGAATATATACTTATATAGAACGCGTGCAAGAAAAGTAATCAGCACGTTACGTAGCAGACCGCCTTTTTCTCGCGTACTCATTTCACGCGTCGGACGGCACGTATCCAGCGGTTCGATCGCTCCACTTCGTACGGCTTTCAGGGGAACTGGTAGAATCGCGCATTAAGATCCTTACCCTCATGTTCGTGGCAATTAACCACGCAACAATAACGGCGGCGACCGCGCTTCGGGACCGCGCGCTGCTCAGAGCCGCCGCCCGGTCCGCCTACTTTCGGCACGGTTTCTTGAAGCAGGGATCGCTCGTCAAACATGTCAGGCTTTGCAGGCATAGCGGACAAGTTTCTGCGTACGTTTTAAGCACTTTTTGAGTCTGAACACTACGCGCAAAATTCAGTAAAACGCTCAAAGCAAGTGAGAACTGTGTAACTGGCCGGTCGGCGTCCATTTTTTACTACCCAACCAACTTCGGTGCACGCCACCAGGCTCCGCCACAGTACTCAAAACTCCAGCGCGTCAGCCCTATTACCAAGCTTATGCTGTTTCATTTAAAACACAATGTGCTCAATTACGGGTCTCTGCCTTCCCATGCTGGAATATTAGCTTTTTGCCATTAAACAATTTCCTTTTTGTTACGAAAATGGTTGCTGGTTTAGACAAGGGTCGGTTTCTTCGTATACCTCCCATAGGACGCGAAATTCAAACGCTCCGCCGACGCAAGCGCCGACAGCGCCGAGAGCGCTATTGAGTTACGCCCCTTGCAGAAGGCCGCCAAGCTCAAAGGGCGATGACGTAGCGATTACGTTGCTTACGTCGTCAGGGCAACAGTAACAACAGCCGCTCGCCTCCACCCCCTCTTCCTCCCTCTCCGCGCCGTTTCCTTTCTATTTTTTTGTGCGCTTCCTTTTCCTTCTCTCCCATGCCGCGCACCGTTTTTTATTTTGTACGCTTGCTTTTTCTCCTCTCCTACGCCCCGCGCCGGGATTTTTTTTTTTTCGCGTGCGCTCGCGCGCGTGCTGTGCTTGGCCGCGCATTCGCGTTTGCCCGCAGCCATCATGTGCTAGAGCATAAAGGATGAATCCACCTACAACATTTCTGTTACCTCTTTTTATTGTTCGGTTTCCGAAACTCAAGATTTGCATGTAATGGGGCACGATACAAGTTCAAGAGAAGAACAGAAGGGAAGAATTCACAGTGTGCGCATGACTAAACACAAAAGTTCATTGTAAAATTTAGTAATTAAAAAATCGAACACATTGGAAAGTGTAGGCCCTTTGACGTACACACATATAAGAAACACAATTTTCATTTGGTGCAATACCGAGCAAAGTGCAGAGGAGCCTCTGATGAGAGGTAATCATGTAGTTTAAAGAAATGTCAGTGCATGACAAAAATATAACGAAGCGCAAAATATGTAAATATGAAATAATATTGCAATGATTTACTTATTAACCGTTGAAATGATACGAAACACAAAACAACCACTTGCATATTTGCTCAGATTTTGCACAAATATACATGAAATGCTGGACACCTTCACCAGATAAACAAAATGAAAAAGATAAGATTTAGCACAGTAAGTAGTACATTGCGCTAAAAAGAGCAAGACAATATATGGTACTTGAACACTACTTGAAAGTTAGTTGGTGGCAACGGGATGCAGGCCATGGTCAGTTTATGCAGCAGCACATGATATTCGAAGAAAAGCGTATTACTCAACGACCAGGTGAAATAAGCCTATACGCAGCTTTTCTTTCACCGCGAATACAATGCCTAGCTGAATATAACGCCACTGGAGGGAGGACGTCATGTTGGGTACACTGAGCATTTCATTGTGATAAACACAAACAGTAAAATTCTGCATATAGGACATGTCTCATGCCTACACATGAATCCTTAGAGCGGTTTTTCCATAGGCAATAACAGAGACAATATATAAACACACAAACTACTTCTTCAACCGTAAGTACATAGCATATTCACGCACCGAGAAGAAGCACTGGGGGCAGGGTAGAAAGCTGGTCCACTTGAGTTGCGGATCGAGACTTCGCAGAGCGCTGATTCTACAGCTGTTAACCCCTCCTTGGGCAAACGCATCAGTTCTTGCCTTCTCGAATACTCCGAAAACGTTTCCGTCCTGAAATAAAGCAATTGAAAACTGTTAATTCCAACGATACAAATTACGCAGTCGCATGAGGCAAACGTAGTTTCGTCGTCTCGGCTCAGTGCAAGCTGCGATATATTAGGCAGTTTTAGAATAGCGTACGCTATTTTAGCGTTTGCGGCTCGCTATTTCCGTCACTACGGGAGCCCGCAAGCGGTTAGCGTACGACGCATGACAGTTGCGCGAAAAGCCAACGCAAAGCTTTTCGTACGCTATTCTAAAACTGCCTATTGAGTCTCAGGAACGCGTATTTAAACAATGGCGAGTGATAAACAGGCAAAAAAAGCAAAACGCACTTCCATCACGCAGTTCTGTCATAGACGCAAAAGTTAAACTATGAGTCTCAAGTTCTTTAATTTCATTCCTTCTAGGAACAGCGATATTAACTGCAACATCGTGCTTTTCACGATTCAGCCGTAATTAAAAAAACAACTGTGTTGTCCAACTGCAATTCGTAAATGTGTGGCTGCGAACGCAAGCCGCATGCTCACCTTTAGTTTTTCGGAACCTCGAAGAATCTTGCGGAACTCGGCCGGTCTTGAAGTATCCGTGCACCGTTCCATGATGTACGAATGGTGCGTGCCGTTAACCACCACGGCGGCAAGAGCGCACAACACGCAAACGCCACGAAAACTCCGCACGCCGGCCAAAGCTCGCTTCATGTAACGGAACATCACGAAACTTCATGTCAAGGCCAGCGACTAGGACGGGCTCCTGTATGGCGGCGACGGAGCACGGCTGACATAACGACCACTCCGATAAGTCTCAAGAGCGAACAATGACCCGCTAACCACAACGGGAGACTTGCAGGTGTCCGCCAAGCATAGCCTCCCTGCACGGCCAGCCTGGTGCCCGCTCTCAGCACTCGCTTCATGCTACAACAACGGAACTTTCGAGGAATTCAAAACTAGCGTCGCGGCGCGCGCGCGGCCTACGCGGCCGGCGCGGGATGCACGGCTTTGCCGGCACGGCGGCAGGCTGCCATTGGCTGCTTTAATTTTGAATCTCCATGAACACTAGCGCCAATTTCACCTTCAGTTACGGCCCCTTTTAAAAGGCCGCCGAACTAGCAAATTATTCAAGATGGTGTCGGTGACGTCATCATGATGTAATTCTTTGGGACGCCGGAGCGGCAGTGTTTCCGGGTGTTGGTTTAGAGATCAGCGTGTCCAACCTGGGGAGAGCAGTAACACGGCCGTTAAATAAAAAAGAGGTGCGGCCTGCCGAACGCTCTTTTGCGCCGGTGACAGCGCTAGTTCTCGCTCCCACCGCCGCAGCGCTGCACAACGGTAAAGAAAACCCGCTCGCACAGGCGGCCAGCCGGCTGCGTGCATTCGTTTTAGTGGTCATTACAGTCATTACAGTCGCCTCACGTTGACCTGTGATTGCATTTCGGCTATTTATGTGCAAGACACGCCAGATGACGTATCAGTATATTTTCCTTTGCGGTTATTGAGCACTATACGCGAGAAGGACATGCTCCCATGAAGACACACCTATAAGCGTGCTGTACAGCGCCGCTGCCAAAGGATAGATGGATGAATGTAAAACTTTATTGAACAGTCGTTATTTTTGTTTCTTCTACTGGAAACAAAAGTGGTCCACTGCTGTTCGTTGATGTCCTCAGTCGTTTGAATGCTCTAGCTTTTGTTATCTGCGTGGACGACTTCCTCATTGCGGGGGCTTTTTTAGAGATGCGTGATTACTTTCTGCTCTTCAAAATAAACTAGCGTGACATAGAATATCTCCCACGTATATACTTGCTAAATCTGGTGTATATCTGCTCCGCATTGCACTAATAAGTGCCATTTTTAAATGACACCCGATTCAAACATGAGTTGTTGCCACTGAACTACATTGCTGAAACACAGTAAATGCAAACTTCTTGCCTACATATTGTACCAAAATGGCAATTTTGGCGAGTACTCACGTCCTGAAGAAACAGCGCAGATGAAAAACGAAAACCAGAAATGGCGGAAAGACACACAGCGCTGCACACCAAACTGGAGATTCATTGGGCTTTAACTCTCGCGTTTTAACGCGGTCTTCCACGGCAGGGCTGTGTACGCGGCCGTCCATTCGAAAGAATCCTCCCGGGTTTGACGTCATTCCACTCACCACAATTTCTGTTTCAGCAACTTCTGCACGCAATGGATTGACAACTTCTTTTCTTGAGCTTTGGCACTCGTCTAGTTAATATTGTTTGCCGTTCGATATGGAAGGAATAGGCAAAACACGAACAAGTGGTCTACCTTTCAATGAGGACGCGGCTAGCTTGTAAGCTGGAAAAGATGAAAATGTGGTCGGCACGGCTGTCGCTCGCAGCACCTTGCACTCTACCTTGAAGTCGTACTGCTTGAAGTGAACGAAGTGAATGTACAACTTCTTCGCAGTTACCGATCTCCACCACGGCGACAGTTCTTGGGCATCGCAGTTATGGTGAAATGTCCAATCGCATTAAGCACTCACTGATAGAGCCAACGCAAGGCCGCTAAATAAAAATTCTCTTTTTTATTTAGCGGCCGTGGCCAACGCAACAAAAAACCCGCACCTTTTCTACCTCGTAAGCAAGTGTACGGCAGCTCATTCCAGCAAAAGCGTTTGCTTGCGCTCGCCCGAGCCAACGCCCCGAGCGTTCGCTTACTAGCTGCCGCGGTTTGCCGATGTGCAGCGCCCCCACGGTAGCGTCTCAAAACTCTGCATGTCACGCGTTCCCCCATTGAAAACGCACCCATTCGGCAGGCCGCACCTCGTTTTTATATAGCGGCCGTGGCAGTAAGCTGTCCCAGTTATTGCCGTAAGAAGATTACAAACGACACCACCACTGTCCATGGAGCCGAATTAATAGGAGTGGTACAAGGCAGGTCTTCTATTTCAGCAGTAATTGTGGCGCAGGTTTGTAGGTTAACTTTTTGCTCAGATTATGCGTTTAATTCGAAAGTACGCTCGTCTGTGACAAACAACGAAGCTATCTTCCTTAGGTAACGCGAAACCTTATTTAAAACCCTGAACTGTTACGACCAGGCGCTGCGAAAAGGCTGGGACTGCCACTACAAAAGCTGCTCGCTTGCACACGGCTCTGTATAGACGTGCGTGGGGGGTAGGCTTAGGGGGCGGCCGCTGCTCCCCCTAGTCACGTGAGAGGGGGGCGCGCAATTCTTGCCCATACATTCACTTAATAGGGAAGGAGGCGCTACGATAGACCTTTGCCCACCTCCCCCCCCCCTGAAGGGGAACCCTGCGCACGCCATTGCGGGTCTGTTAATGAATCGGTGCACTTGGGGTGCAGCAAATGCATGTGCAGCTTAGCTGACGAATAACAAAACTTGTGCTGCAGATCTGCTCACCTTGTGTTGTTTCTCAGAGCCACCAGTTGTCAACAGCCCCGATGCCATGGTCAAGGGCTCAAATAATACGACCTTAATGTGGGAAGGTTCGACATAGAACGTGAGAGGGAAGGCGTGAGATACAGGATATTTTAACTTATCAGGTAAATGGAGGCAAGAGTTAGTATAGACGCTAATGAAAGCTCCCCGTAGGGCCCATGCATTAGAATATCGGACCAAAAGGGCGCCGCAATTGGCGCCATTTCACTACCGTGCAAGCATTACCAACCCCTGAGATGCGTGCTAGAGTTGACAGTGGTATCCAATTACCATCGAACTAAAGAAGGTGAGTTCAATTGTCGCAGAGTAACAAACACGCGTCATCAGAAACCACAGATGGCGCACTGCGACTCACAACTCAGTCAGAAGACGCGCAATCGGCCACGATATCGAACTCGAAGTGCGCCGCGAGTTCGGCGCACGGTAAATTGCGTAAATGGTTGGAATATTTTCCAGAATTTTCTACGTTAAACGCTGTCTGCACGTTTTTAAAATGTCAACATGTACATGTTTAATTAATATTGCCACGTGCGTTTCTTTATCACTTTTGCTTTATTCAGTTTTCGGCCACAAAGACTGTCAGCAACGCTCAGCGCGAACCGTGCCTCATTTTACAGCGAAAGCTGTTATGAGATCATTTCACCGGCCTTTTTTGGCGCCGTAGTTGTCCGCCGCCGCCGGTGTCCGTAACCAGTATCGCTCGAAATAAGAAAAAAAACGAAATCAGAAAAAAATTCCAGGATGGAACGAGGTTCGAACCTGGGCCCTCTGCGTGGGAGCCCAGTATTCAACCTCTGAGCCATGCCGGTGCTTGAAACTGCTTTGCAAAAAGGTCCTATACAGGCTTCATGTCGGGAAGGAACCACATTAGCATATGTAATGTAGCGTGGTAGAAGAGCAATATAAGCACCAAGCGTCGCACAACGCGAATTCTGTAACCAGGCGTCACACAATGCGAATTGCGCAACGAGTAGGTTGTAGAATGCTTCCATCACATTACAAAGGCTCTGCCATAATTCTTCGTCGTCATCAGGCACAGCATCAACAAAGTGCGCACAATGCCTTACATGCGTTTAGCAGTTACCATGGCTCTCCGTAGAATGACGAAAAATGCCACAGTGCCTGCTGCCCTACTTCTCAAAAATTACAATGATTTATAGCGTAGTGGGTTCCTCGCAAGTGCACTTGTATTCGTTGCCAAGGAAGCCCATAAGCGCATGATCCATTTCCTCGGGGTCTCAGTAAAATTACAATGATTTAGAGCGTAGTGGGTTCCTCGCAAGTGCACTTGTATTGGTTGCCAAGGAAGCCCATAAGCGCATGATCCATTTCCTCGGGGTCTCAGTAAAGTTCTTCGCCCCCCCCCCCGTCTCTCTCTCACGTCAACGTATGTTATACAGCATGACGGGAGAGGGAAATAGTGACCGGGCGTCACCCAATGCAAATTGCATAACTGGTGGGCCGTTTAAAGCTTCCCACCCATTACAAAAGGCTGAGCCATAATTCTTCATCGTCATCAGTCGTCGCGTCAACAAAGTTCACATAATGCCTTACAGACGTGTAGCTGGTGCCTCGCTTCTCCGCAGAATGACGAATAATGGCTTAGTAGGTGCTTCCCAACTTCTAAAAAATTATGATTTATGGCGTAGTGAGTACCTTTCTAGTGTACTTGTATTGTAGCCCTAAGAGAGCTTACAAAGGGATCTAGAAACGCCTCTCTTCCAGCTTTCGCTGTGACTGTGCTGCGGTTGCAGCGCAGGCCTGGCGTTTTTTTCGAGAAGCTTCGCGATCATTGTAGATCGTTTTAGTAAGATTGCGCGCAAGTCGCGTACACTCGAGCTTATTCTAGAATTTGCACGACAGCCAGCGATAACGCTGGAATATTCGACGGCACATGTTTAAATGCCGACGCGCTTCACCGCTTGTCAGTTGATCGACGGTCGACGCTCTGTCCGCTGCTATCAGTGCATTGCTGTAGTTTGCCTTTCAGTTTCCCGGCCACAAGTTCGGCCAAATAAAGAGTTTCATCTCTGACGCGCTGACTGCTGCCTTCGACGACGTCACGACCACGTGACATCTGGGGGAGGTGCTGCTTCCTTGATGTTCCGGACACCTACGAAGAGCCGGGAACCAAGCCCACAGCGTGAAGAAGACGTTGAAGACCTCGTGCAACAGCGACCCATCCGCAGGCTACAAGGCTTGCAACCCGAATACGGTCTGCTACAGGAGAAGCCAAGAGCCACGGCCACGAATACAACGGGCACGATCACAGCCGTAGCGTCCCCTGCAGCTGTCGTGATGCAGCCGCCCAGAGAGCCGCCGACCTTCCATGGATCACCAAGCGACGACCCCGAAACCTGGCTCGAGACGTTCGAAAGGGTCTCAACCTTCAACAACTGGAACTCCGAGGACAAGCTGCGCCACGTCTACTTTTACCTTGAAGGCGCAGCAAGGACCTGGTTCCAGAATCGGGAGTCCACTCTTCGAACCTGGGACGTCTTTCGCACCGCTTGCCTGGGGACGTTCGCAAGCGTCGTGCGAAAGGAAAGAGCCGCAGCCTTGCTGGAGACACGGGTCCAACTTCCAAATGAAAGCGTGGCCATCTTTGCAGAGGAAATGACCCGACTGTATCGCCACGCTGACGCTGCCATGCCTGAGGACAAGAAAGCCCGGTTACTCATGCGAGGGTTGAAGCAAGAACTCTTCGCTGGGCTGATGCGGAACCCACCCTCGGTGGTCCAAAAATTCGTCTCAGAGGCTACCACAATTGAGAAGATGCTGGAAAGGCGCAACCGCCAATATAATCGCCGATTAATTCAAGACAGCCCAGCTGTTCATGCCTTCGGCTCCGACGACCTGCGTGAAACGATGAGAACGATCGCGCGGGAGGAGCTTCGCAAGCTCTTACCTTCGGCGCAGCCTCAAGTGGACTCGATCGCAGATGTTCGATCAGAAATCCAGCAGTCGCTGGGTAACCTTGAACCGCCACTGCCTCAGCCGCAAGCCGTGAGCTACGCTGCTGCAGCCCGACGCAACGCCCCCCCTTCTCGCCGACGTCAAGACGCAGCGCCGCCGCAGCAGTTCGGCCGCCAGACACCGCCGCCGCCACCATCACCGATGCCCTACCGTCCTCCTGTCGCCCAACGCTATGCCCCGCGCTCCGCGCCAAGAAAGACCGACGTTTGGCGCGCCCCTGACAACCGCCCGCTCTGCTACCATTGCGGGGAGGCCGGCCACACGTACCGCCGCTGCCAGTACAGACAGATGGGGCTACGCGGATTCGCCGTCAACGCGCCGCGCCAACGGCCAGGCGAACGGCACGCGACATCGACGACTACCTAACCGGAACACAGTGGCAAGAACGACGACCTTCGCGCTCGCCTTCGCCGGACCACTACATGTCACCGCACCGCCAGCAGTACACTGGCCCAAATCGGGGCGGGTCGCCTAGCCCGTATCCGGGAAACTAAGGGCAGCAACCGATGGAGGTGCGGTTGCTGTACGACGAAATGCTGAAGATCCTCCGCGGCCGCCGCCGACGACAACGCGACGAGACCTGCAGAACAAGACGCGAAGCAGACGAAGCCCTGCCGACGAAACCTCGCGGACCGAAGAAGACCCGGCGACGCAACATGGAAGCAGCGGAACGTACCGACGCAGCCGTGACCCGACGCCGCGACCGAACCGCAACGCAAGACGACGAACTAGCGACCTCGGCGTTCTCATCGAGGGCCACAACGTCACCGCTCTCGTCGACACTGGGGACGACTATTCCGTCGTCAGTGGGCCATTCGCCACCAAGCTAAATAAAGTAAAGACCGCTTGGAGTGGACCCGAAATCCGGACAGCTGGAGGCCGCCTGATGACGCCGATAGGTGTCTGCACGGCGAGAGTCACCATCAATAACCGGACTTATCCTGCGGGCTTTCTAATCCTACAAAACTGTTCCAGGGATGTAATACTTGGAATGGACTTCCTAAGTGAACACGGCGCCGTCATCGACCTGAGGTCTGAGTCGATAACACTAACCTCAGATTAAGCGCTCCCGCCCGCGCGACGCCAGGGAACCATGCATTGAATGTGATAGAAGAGCAGGTGACCAATCCGCCGCGTTCCAGCGTCATTATTTCCGTCGGCACCGAAAAACCTGCGTGCCTTGAAGGCGTCATCGAGTGCGATCAGCACCTACTCCTGAACCGTCAAATTTGCTTCGCACGAGGTGTAGCCGAGCTGCGTGACGGTAAAGCAAAGGTAGTGCTGACAAACTTCAGCCACGAATATAGGCCCCTCAACATTGGTACGATGGTGGCCTACACCGAAGAATGTGTAGCCGCTAGCGATGCTTTCGCACTCTTTGATACTGCCGAACCTGCTTCGACGAGTCGAGGTCCCGAACCAGATTTCGACGTCAACCCGAGCCTTCCGAAGGTCAAGCAAGACCAGCTCAAAAACCCTGCTCCTGCAATACAAGGACTGCTTTTCATCGTCGTCCGGACTTCGGCAGACACCGATCGCAAGACAACTCATCATAACAGAAGAAAGTACCAGGCCACTCGTCAGAGCCAGTACAGAGTGTCGACGCGAGTACGTGAGGCCATTCAGAAACAAGTCGACGAAATGCTACGCGACGACATCATCCAGCCTTCAAAGAGTCCGTGGGCGCCACCGGTGGTGTTAGTGAAGAAGGGTGGGACCCTACGTTTCTGCGTGGATTATCGTCGCCTGAACAAAATCACGAAAAAGGACGTGTACCCTCTCCCACGTATAGACGACGCCCTAGATCGACTCCACAACGCGAAGTACTTTTCTTCGATGGGCCTCAAGTCCGGCTACTGCCAAATCGAAGTCGACGAGAGAGACCGAGAAAAGACTGCCTTCATAACACCGGACGGCCTGTTCGAGTTCAAGGTCATGCCCTTTGGTCCTTGCTCGGCACGTGCGACTTTCCAACGAGTCCTGGATACTGTATTAGCTTGCTTGAAGTGCCAGACTTGCCTTGTTTACTTGGACGACGTCGTTGTGTTTTCCTCGAACTTCGACGAACACCTCCAGATACTTCGATCCGTACTTCAAGCAATCAAGAACTCCGGGCTCACCCTGAAGCCAGAAAAGTGCCGCTTCTCGTACCAGGAGCTCTTGTTTTTGGGTCACGTGATCAGCAAGACTGGAGTGCTCCCAGACCCGCAGAAGACAGCTACCATCGCCGCTTTCCCGCCACCCAACGACAAGAAGGCCGTGCGCCGATTTCTCGGCTTGTGTGCCTATTACAGTCGCTTTGTCAAAGACTTTTCACGGATAGCCGAGCCACTAACGCAGCTCACAAAGATTGACGTCGAATTCAGGTGGCAAACAGCGAAAGTCGAAGCATTTCAGGAACTCAAACGACGCCTGCAGGCACCTCTGATACTTGTGCATTTCGACGAATACGCCGATACGGAGATTCACACCGATGCAAGTAGCGTAGGACTCGGCGCCGTCCTTGTGCAGCGGACTGGTGGACTGGAAAGGGTTATCAGTTATGCTAGCCGGTCGCTTTCTAAGGTCGCTGTATAAAGAAGAACTTCTCACCGCTTCGACCCGATTGCCTTCTCATGGTACCCTCGACATTGCGGCCAGAGGTCCTCCAGGCTCTCCACGACGACCCGACGTCTGGACATCTGGGTGTTTTTCGCACGGTAGCAAGAATACAGGAGAAGTACTACTGGCCGCGCCTTTCTACCGACGTCCCCCGTTACGTAATGACCTGCCGGGACGGTGAGCGACGCAAGACACCGCCCACTAGGCCAGCCGTCTTCTGCAGCCTACATAGCGACCTCGACGGCCGTTCCAGCAAATCGGGATGGACTTACTGGGGCCGTTCCCGGCGTCCTATGCCGGAAAGAAGTGGATCGTCATTGCAACTGACTACCTCACCCGCTACGCGGAGACAAAGGCCTTACCCAAAGGCAGTGCCGCCGATGTAGCTAAGTTCTTCGTGGAGCACATCGTCTTGCGTCATGGCCCCAGAGGCATGGGAGTAGGCAGGGGGGTGCAAAAGGGGCACTTGCCCCCCTCAAGCCGCACCGGCACTTGCCCCCCACCCAAGCTATGCCAGCTCTCTCTCTCTCTCCCCCTCCCCCAGCCGCGATGTAACACCGGATTGCACCCCCCAAGGCAAAATCATGCCGACGCCCATGCCCAGAGGTCCTCATCACAGACAGAGGTACCGCCTCTATGGCGCGTTCACACTGAGACATTCGGCGGCGAGAGCGCGCGGAATCCGCTTCGGTGGCAGCGTGATCCGCTGGAAAAGCCCATCCCGCGCCGATCGGTCCTCGACCGATTTTTGCGGCAGCTGCTGCCGGATTCCCTCACCGCGAACCAATCGGAACGCGAGTCGAACATTCGAAAAATGGCGGCGCGCTCGTGATATCGCCGTCGTTGAAGCCCGCAGCAACAGCGAAGTCTTTCGTAATCATCCTGTAGCTCTCGACAATTGCCAAGCGTTGTCGCGATTAGCATATTTGCAATACATCATCGCGATCTCGCAAAACGGGTAGCATTATCTCGGCTCGACCAAGCTTCTCGCGTCTCGCAAATCAGGACGAAACAACCACAACTTCTTGCGTCGTTTCTTGTTCGGCGAATGCATGTTTCTCCTCGTCAGACATCGCTAGAAAGTTGCTATCCAGCAGGCCCAGCAGTTCGACGACGCTGCTCCTGTTTATATGCTTCGCCATAACGAAACGCGTACACAACGCAGAGCGCGTCGATGCCAGCGTTCCTTCGCGCGAAGGGACGATGACAACTAGGTGCCCTAGTTTCGGCGGTGCGGTTCCTAAGTGGTGTGAACAATGTGGAATTTCGGCGGCGCGCGAATTCCGGTCGCTGTGGCCGGCGGATTCCCCAGTGTGAATGAGCCATTACTGCGGACCTAACTCAGGCGATCTTCAAATACAGCGAGACGAGCCACCGCCGCACCACCGCCTACCACCCGCAGACCAATGGCCTCACCGAGCGTCTAAATAAGACCATCGCCGACGTGCTGGCCATGTACGTCGACGTCGAACACAAGACATGGGACGCCATCCTTCCGTACGTGACCTTCGCGTACAACACGGCCGTACAAGAAACGCGCCATACAAGTTGGTCTACGGACGGAGCCCGGCAACGACGCTCGACGCCATGTTACCAAACGTGACCGACGAGGAAAACATCGACGTGACCCCCTACCTACAGCGCGCCGAAGAAGCACGACAGCTCGCCCGCCTACGGATCAAGAACCAGCAGACGACTGACAGCCGCCGCTACAACCATCGATGACGCCACATGGAATAGGCACCGTTCACTGACCAGAGGGAGCTGCGTTGCTCGCTGTGGGCCGTCTCAAGATGGCTTATATTGACCGCTAGAGGCCTGACTGGCTGCCCAGGCGGCGCTGCGAAAACGGTGCTAAAAAGCGCCCCCTACGACAAGTTCTTTGGTTTCGAGTAGTCAGACAGGCGGCCGCATGCAGGACTAAGCTCAGATGCGCAATGGAGCCGCCGCTGTCGGTAGTGCTGCGCTTTGGATCTCGGCCAATTTCTGGCGTGGCTGAGTTCTTCAGGCCAAGCAATCTGCGTAAACGCAAGAAGCTCGTCAACGTCAAGTATGTTTACGACGTGCAGGAGATTGAAGGAACCATTTCGGCGCGCTGCAACTCGCAAGTGCAGCGATTCTCATACGACGTTGAACTCGAGTTAAGATTTACGAGGCATGCTCGCGCGATTAACGACAGTGCATAAACGAAAAGATTGCTGTTAAGAAAGCCGACATGATTTGCATTACACGACGAAAGGGAATCAAGAAAGGTGCAGTGACGAAGGCTAGCCGTCGGCGGCCCGAATGAGCGCATTCGCGTCGTGTGCCGTTTTCTGCCGCATTCAGTCGCAAACACCCCCCCCCCCTGCACGGTCGTAATTTTCAACATTTGCTTCTAGGGAATTCGTCAAATTCTGTCAGCGTGCGGTGGCGGTCGAGAAGCGACGGCGCGCAATGTTTACAGCCGGCCGCTGGAAGCAGCCGGCTGTCTCGTTTCGCACGAAATGCCGGCTGCATATCCTCGTGATCGCCGTCGGCAGCCACGGCGTGCAGTCTGGACTGCACACAGGGAATATATACATATATAAACGCGTGCACGCGCGTACGAAAAGTAATCAGCACGTTACGTTGCAAACCACGTTTTACTCGCGTACTCACTTCACGCGTCGGACGGCACGTATCCAGCCGTTCCGTCGCTCCACTTCGTACGGCTTTCAGAGGAACCAGTAAAACCGCACATTAGGATCCTTACCCCCATGTTCGAGGCAATTAACCACGCAACAATAACGGCGGCGACCGCGCTTCGGGACGGCGCGCTGCTCAGAACCGTCGCCCAGACCACCTGCTTTCGGCACGGTTTGTTGAAGCAGGGATCGCTCGTCAAACATGTCAGACTCTGCAGGCATAGCGGACAAGTTCCTGCGTACGTTTTAAGCACTTTTTGAGCCTGAAAACTAGGCGCAAAATTAAGTAAAACGCTTAAAGCAACTGAGAACTGCGTAACTCGCCGGTCGGCGTCCATTTTTGACTACCCAAGCAACTTCGGCGCACGCCACCAGGCTCCGCCACAGTACTCAAAACTCCAGCGCGTCAGCCCTAGGGGCAGGCAGAAAATACACGCTCGCACGCGTCCCCCCTTCTGGCCCGGCCACAGTCTGCACACTCATGCAGAGGCGAAGAGACGCGCATCGCGTTTGATTTTGTCACTGGACCGTCTCAACGTTGCTTTCTTTATCCGCTAGGCTGTGCGTTCTGGCGCTAAAGTATGCACGAACTCCATGGCTCGGCGTGTAGGCGCCTGACGTATTACTTTTAGGGGCGAAGCTCCTTAGTGTGTGGGTCTGTCCCTCCTCTGCAGTATGTAGTAGTAGTAGGTAGCCACCTCTAGTTCTTGGAGTGTTCACTAGATGGCACTGTCGTAGCCACCTCTAGTTCTCAGAAAGATCCCCAGATGGCGCGGAGGCGCTCGCAGCGTTGCAGATGCGTGCTCTAGCCCCTCCCCCCCCTCTCTCGCCTCGCGAGGCCGATGCAGGCAGCGTCTGCTAGCGAGTTTCTTGATTGAAAAAACCTACTGCTCGCGCTGCACAACCGTTCGCTGACCACCCCGTATATATAGGCACTGGATTTTGACCACCAAGGTAGTGCCTGTGTGAGATTTCTCCTGTGCGTGATTAAACAATAAAAATTCGCAGTGTACATTTAAAATTAAAGTGATCTGCAAGTCGCCATGACTCTCATCGACCCTTTAGTATGAACGCGCCCAATCTCACGTCGTTGATGATGTACTGGGCAGAATTCACAGAAGATTCACATATAGCGCGTGTCATTGGTGGAAGGCAATCGTTCGATTTAGTGTGGTGACGTACGCTAGGGGGACCATTGTAGTGAAGGGAGTACGTAAACCAACAGTACATAAAACGTTTGATGTTTAATATAAACACGGTGTTTCTCACGTGTTTAATTGATCATATACTGGGAGAATTACTCAGATTATTCACGGTTTACCGACGATATTTTTTTCGGAGCTTCGCCCCACTCATCATCATTCACCAGAGGATATGCTGTGGATTTTCTTTTCTTCTTTTAGATGGTGGTGGTGATGTGTGGTGTGACTACCCTTACTGCACATGCGCATACCCTCTCCACACACCTCCTCTCCACTCACCCTTTCCACTTCCCCTCTCCCATTTCCCCTCTTCACTTTCCTCTCCCCTCCCCCTTCCTATCTCCCCTACCCGTGCGCCCCGTTCTTTTTGCAGAAGCCATATTGTATTGTTGCCGAAAGCCTCTGAAAAGGAAAAACTTTGTTCTTTTGAGCGCAAGACTAATATCGCAGTCAGCTGTTCATTAGATCAACTTCGCAATGTATTCATCAAATCAGTTGCATTTTTGTGATATCTATCCTCATTGGCTCTCAGAAGATTTGTGGAATGAGGGAAAGCTCCATTGAAAACAACATACAGGTCGCTGGCACAATTCTTCAGTACCACTCTGGTTGTCAAGTAACAGCTTGCCATGTTACAGTTGACCTCGCAAACGCAGTCAATTGTGAGAGTTATTCACTCGTGTTTTGCTTTATTGAACAGCGCAATGTGGGCTCCTGTTTTGCTTAGGAGTACCAGAGTTTGTTCTAATTGTTCGACTCGCCTAGATCTTAAAAGTGGCCTCTCAAAACGCGCTTCTATTTACACGTTTCTATATGCTCTTCTGTGAAAGAAGGCTGGCCGATGTTACCACTGCTGTTGACTTTTAAAATGTGAATAAATGCCTCAACCACACGAATGCCTTCCATTTTCTACGACCGTGGGCATTGGCTAACAAAAATAAAGTTATGAACATGCCACGAGATCCTTGATATTTTGATTTAAAACCAGATATATTTCTCTAAAAATTGTCCACCAAGCAAATCACTTCTGCTCAAAATGGAAGCGGATTTTAAAGGAATAGCAACGTGAAAATTTTGACCTGTTTTTTATTTGCGTCAAGTCAACCACTGCAGGCCATCAAGAGACTATAAAATGTACTTGTGAGCGTGAATGCACCGTAAAAATAAAGTAAAAATTTCCTTCAAAGGTAGTTTCGGTGCCCACAATAATATGACGTCATGTGATGGAATGAGCTTCTAGTCTCTTGCTCGTGCCAGATATCGTGACGTTTCCATGGCCGCTCCTCTCTGTGGTTCTGTTATGACGCACAAACGACCATTTCGTATTGTCACGGGGTCGTGACGTGGACGAAGACCGCAGGAGACGTGTCCGACATGAAAGTCTTTATTTGGCCGAACTTGTGGCCGAGAAACGGAAACGTAATTTACACCAATACACACTGTATGCACTGATAGCGGCGAACAGAACGTCGACCGTCGATCAACTGACAAGCGGTGAAGCGCGTTGGCATTTAAACATGTGCCGTCGAATATTCCAGCGTTATCGCTGGCTCTCGTGCAAATTCTAGAATAAGCTCGAGTGTGCGCGTCTTGCGCGCAATCTTAACAAAACGATCTACAATGATCGCGAAGCTTCTTGAACAATGAGGCTCGGTTCGCGCTGAGCGTTTCTGACCGTTTTTGTGGCCGAAAACCGAATACCGCAAAAGTGATAAAGAAACGCACGTGGCAATGCCCCCTCTGAAAAAGCATCGTCCTGATGCTTAAAACAGAACGCGGGTAGGGGGGGTGGTGGGTGGCCAATACATGCAACAATAAATAACAAGCATAAAGCAAGAAAGTACAATAAACAATAAGCAAAAGTACAGTCCTCAGATTCACTAACGCGCGTAATATGGCTTCAGACGCACGACATGGACGACTTCAGGTCGCGCACGGTGCCGCTGAGAGTTCGTAATGCCGCCAGGGACAACCTCGAAGTCGAGGGCGCCGAGGCGTCGAAGTACCCTGTACGGTCCGAAGTATCGTCGAAGAAGCTCCTCACTAAGTCCCTGTCGGCGTATTGGCGTCCTTGCCCATACACGGTCACCGGGTTGGTATTCCATGTGGCGTCGTCGAAGGCTGTAGCGGCGGCTGTCAGTCGTCTGCTGGTTCTTGATCCGTAGGCGCGTGAGCTGTCGTGCTTCTTCGGCGCGCTGTAGGTAGGTGGTCACGTCGATGTTTTCCTCGTCGGTCACGTTTGGTAACATGGCGTCGAGCGTCGTTGCCGGGCTCCGTAGACCAACTTGTATGGCGTCATCTGTGTCATTTCTAGTACGGCCGTGTAGTACGCGAAGGTCACGTACGGAAGGATGGCGTCCCATGTCTTGTGTTCGACGTCGACGTACATGGCCAGCATGTCGGCGATGGTCTATACGATGCTCTAAATATTATTTCGTATTATTCTCATGCAGACTTGCTTTTGTACAGTTTATTTTTCCTGATAAGAGTCAGTGTTCGAATGCTATTCCCGGGAATGTCCGCGAATGCCCTTTTGATGACTTTCTTCCTCGCTTTGAATTGTTGTAGTGTGTGTGAAATTCTTCTTTTTTTTCTTTTTCCACTCCTGCTAGAGCCAGAACTTCGGCTGCAGTACGTATAAATAACTTCACCGACTATCACGATACTGCCTAATGCGAATTATGAGCGGAGCTTCGTGTTGGGGCAACGCCAACTCTGTATGGAGTTTCGGCTATTACCAATTGTAACAATGTAACTTCCGTTACATATTGGCATAGAAACTGTCAGCTGTTCTGCGCCATTACTGAAACCAGGGCCGCCATCCTGTACCATGCTCACACACCAAACAGTCGCACCATGAAATAACGCAAATAATATAACAGCCAGCCTAGTTAGGAATTAATTTATGTAAGCACCACATAGAACTATAACCTTCCCATAGAAATGTAATTCACATAGTTGCGTCGTCCAATCACGTTCACACAATTTCGTGATGCCAAGTCTTAGCTTTGTGTGTACACTTGGTAATGACGCTACAGTAAATATACTGTTGGAATGCTGATATGGGGGCATGAATACGTTTAGAGGTTTAAATGTAGAATATGAAGAAAACACGAATATGAAAAAAATTGCGCGCAAAAGTTGGTATGCAAAAGAAGTTTAAAAAGGCGTCAAGGGTTCTTCTTTAATATTTTGTTTGCGTTTTACTTAAGTTCGTATACAACAAACATTTTTACTGGAGGAGGGAATAAAGAAAAATACGTGCAAACAAAACCATTCGGTTTCCAAATCAGAGAAGAAACTCGGCCGACGCGTTTCCTTTCGTCTTCGTCCGCGATCGTCGTCCGCCCTCGCATGTTTTCAATAGCACAGGAAACATACGAATCGCGGTGCGGTGTTATCGCCCTTGGACTTTATACGGATCCTCACGGTGACGCCAACGGCAAAAGTGTGCTTGGAGTGCTTATATAATTGCTATTGCAACGAAGGCGACAAATATAGGTGCAATTTTTCAAACGCCAGGAAACATTTTCTCACACAATATTAGGTGCACATTATGTTCCATCCGATGGTACCACCGTTGCTTTAATTATGCATATTGTCTAACGTGAACGTGAGGAAAATGTTTTCTTCGTGAAGGCATGAAATAATCGAGAGCCACAGCTCCTGCATGTACTACTTTACAAAAAGCAATGGGTTATCTTCTTTTGCTTGCCAAGCGTTATTGGTCACCTTGACGCTGGAGAAGACTTGTTTGTGTACTAAGATTATTCTCGAATAAGTTACGATCACATGAAACCTTCCTTGCTTTTCTTCGCTGGCTTGTCCTGATCAAAAGGAATGTGAGATGGAAAAAAGTTACTGTCGCTGAGTCGACGCAGGCAGCTAAAGCAATGGAAAATTGTTCAAGCAGAGGTATAAGACAGAAAGCAGGAAATAGTGCTGACTGCGAATAGTAAAGGGCTTCAAGGAAAAGCGTCCACAGCGGATACCTGTTGTAGCTGAGGTCGCGTTTATTTATATATTTTATATATTTCAATATACTGCAGGCCAGTTTCGCCCAATTAGGAAAGGCAGTGCACATAAAAAATACAAGGACAGTATAACACATGCAGTGGCGCAGCCAATGACTAATCAATAGTATTGCGGTATTATACAATGCAATAAAAGGTGAACAAAAACAAAAATCAAGATAGAATAATTGGGTAATAAATAATAGCAATTTTATACAGCAAAATGAAATGCAACATCAGCAGCAAAGAAACCTCGAACCTAACAGAAAAGATGCTCTTCCTGAGACTGCACAAAATTTGGCGAATTTTTTTACTGAATCTGAAAGTGTATTCAAGTCTCCCATAGTACTGGGGGGAAACTACGCTTCAATGCATTAGTTTTTGCGAAAATTGGTTGCTGTGAATGATGCCTAGTGTGTCTTGTTTGTCGAGTTGTAACAGGGTAGATGTATGGCGAATCAGTTATGTTCAAGTTACCAGTGAAGGTTGTCAAGAAATTTCATGTAATTAAATTTGCATTTGGAATATAAAGAAAATATTTTCTTTTTGGTCATTAATGCCCTTAGGGAATCTGTACTATCATATTTATTAAAAATAAATCTAGTGGCCTTGCGCTGAATAATTTCCAGCTGATTAACCCTTTGTGCGACAGCGTGACACATACGTCGCAGTTTTCCATCTGCAGGAAAAATTTTCTGCCACATCTGCCGTTGCAATTAGCGCAAAGAAAAGTCACTCATATCTTACCTAAGTCTTCCTATTCTCGAAGAAAAATCTTTTACGACACTTTCGAAGGGCGGAAGTAGTGTTACAGTGACATTGATTTTCGATCAATTTTTCTGAATTTTACTTCATCTTTACATAGAACGAACCTACCAGTCAAGAAACCTACCTCTTTGTCCTTCACCCATCACTTATATTTCTCGAGTAAGCCTGGCGTGAGTTAAGTTATTCGTCAAACATTTAGTTGGATGGGTACGTATTCGAGCCAGATTTGAAAGCAGGGCTCTAGCATGTTATGACACTACTGGTTCAGAGCACATGGGGCAAAAAGAGCTGGTTCTGAATTACAGCGTCGTTAAAGGCTGCTGAATAAGTTCAACCGCGTGCTATTCCTTAACGTGAATATCAGTATAGTAATAGCAACTAGTTTTCATTTGCTGCATGCAAAACTGCACGCCGTGAGGTATGTTACTTCTTCACAAATACTACGACACCATTTAATAAAAGGTGGACTAAGGAAATGATAAACAAAGGGATGAATGTCGTACAGGTCGGATATATTATAAAATGGCAATCGTGTCAAATTCTAGAGCTTGAGTTTCTGAGCAAGATTAAGAAACAACAAACCTCCCAAATAAACTCGGCGTTTTTTGTGGTGTTTAAATTGTTACGCTGAGCGCAGCTTCGGGGAGGTTTTTGCCAAGTAACAAATTGTACTCCTTTACTTAGCCGAAAGTTTACGGCAGAATTACAAGCCGATGGGAATGCAAGCGTAAAAGAGCTAATGTTATGGGACTTTTGAAGTAGAAGTGTGCTTTAAGCACATGGAAAGAGCATCGAGCATTTTTAAAAGACCCCCCTCGGAGGAGCGTAAGAAGTCTATACATGCGGTGACTGTGGACGCCTGTGGATATTAACTTATCTATTCTAGTTCTATATCCTTTAAACCCTTTTCTCTTTTTTATATAAGAGCGTACACAAATAGCTAGGCGTGCGTGGTTAATATCACTTTATTTATGTTGTTATCTCTCTGAAAGGGCCATGAAAATGAAAGTCGTGTTGGGTGGCATAGTCATGGTCAAATGCACTGACAAGCAGGTTGCGTATACACCGTTGAATATTTTTTTTTAAACAAGCATCAACATTTGAATTATATAAATGCATATAGTGTTATAGAATGGTGAAATATCGAACTCGACTACTGGCCAGAAAATCGCGGGGTCGAATGTCGGCGGCGGCAGCCGCATTTCGATTGAGGCGAAATGATGCCCGTGTTGAATTTCCCAGGCGCATTTTTTCTTCTTCTTCTTGTGGGATGAGCGCGGGAAATTCAACAGCCCGTGTACTCAGGTTTAGTGCACGTCGAAGAACACCAGGTGGTCAGAATTTCCGGAACCCTCCACTGCGGCGACCCTCATAATCATATCATGGTTTTGGGACGTACAAACCCGACTTTATTATTATTATTATTATTATTATTATTATTATTATTATTATTATTATTATTATTATTATTATTATTATTATTATTATTATTATTATTATTGTTATTATTAATATTAATGAAAGTAAGTCTTTTTCTTGCGGTGAACCCCGTTCTTCTCGTGCTAGGGATGAATACCAATGGTCGTTAAAGGCTCACAAAAATCTATGTATGCATCATACGCTGCAGTAGCAGTTGGCTCAGCTGCAGATACGCAGTGAACCATTATGCAGTCTGCCATAGGAATCCTTTTGAATCAATACACAACTTGTATCACCTATTGATTCACATGTGGCGTTGCAAACAAGGTTCTTCGTAGCAAAACGCACCTTAAAATCGCTTCGAAATAGGATAAGAGCGGTATTCTAGTTAACACGTCCATGTCTTCTTACGCATGCGGAATAAAGAATTCAGCATATAAACGGCACTATGCATTGGGAGAAAGAACGTCCATGCATCCATGCAATTTCGCAAGCAAATGCTCAGGAACGAAACGGGGAAAGAACCAGTTCTTGTGAGTGTTTTTTTTTTTCTCCGCTCCACTTCCAAATCTGTGACGCGGTAAATTCCACTGGCTGGCAGCTTCCACTTCCCTCGCTACGTCCTCGACAAATTTTTCTAGGGACGTTCCGGGGCGAAACGTGCCACAATGGGGGCGGTCTTGGGAGCGTGCCACAATGGGAGCGTGCCACAATTGGAGCAGCCCGCCGCATTACGAAGTGCTTGACTGACCGTTGCCAGACTGTGATCGCAACACCGTTAAGGAAACGAAATGGCCGCGCGTGCTCTTCCACGGTAGCGCACAATTGCGGTTCCACGATTTGAGTTTGCTGGTGCAAAAACCAACACCTTTATCGTATGTGCGCACATCTGTTTCAATATTTTCTTTATGCTTGGGAAAACCAAGCCCTCTCTATGGTTGACTTATCGGCTGTACTGACATTGCAGAAAACCAAATAGAGTGAAGAATATTTGCAACAAAGGAAGAAACACCGGGGCCGCACATATTAACATCTGGCGGAGTGCTTGGGCTGTGATTTTTCAAGAGAACCTTGTTTTAATGCACTGATTTCAGTGGCGGCATCGTATGCGCAGAACCCTGCGCCCGCGAGCGTGCGGGCATGTTGCCCTCGAAGTTGAACCGGAAAGACGCGTATTTGTGTGTGCCGTTTTCGAGTAATTGTTGTTCTCTCAATCGTGCACTTTGGGCCATCAGCCATTTCTTATATGGCCATCTGATCTTTTATCGAGGTCACCTCTCATTTCACGTTACCACATTTCGTTGTTGCCTGGATATGAACGCATGCCAGTCGTTGTCGCCTGTAGCTACTGAACTGTTGCGTTGCGAAGTAATTGGATGAAGATCCAAATCCTGGCATCGATGAAGGTAATCGTTTGGAGGGAGCTTTCGCGCAATGCTATAGAAAGGAGGAAAATGTGTAATGCATCAGGCACACACACACGCCCAGCTTCAATACTCCCCATTTTGCCGACAGACTCAAAGCTCGCGAATTTCGTTTTACTTGTTCATTTTCTTATTGACTAACCACACATATTTTTTCAGTGTTGCGGAATGAAGAGGAACAGAGTAGCCGAGGAGTCACACACCTTCTTAATAGAGCCGATATTAAGGACTGAATACTCTGCTACGGGGTACGGCAAGCTGTTCCTAAATAATCGAGGATTTCGACTGCCACGGAGCCGAACGTACCCGGCACTGCTGAAAAAGCTTATCCTCAAAAGCCTCCGTGATTGCTCATTGGAATTTGGTTGTCATGTCTGAATATTTTTCAACATTATTGGAAGCTCTATCATGGAAGACTATGGTGAAATTTGTTTTCTTTGTCTTGACATGCTTTAGCTGCAATTTCCGAACGCGAAATAAATATCAGCGGAGATTGTGAAATTAATATTTATTTTCCAAAAGGAGTAGCACCTGAAGCTCTCGCAGCGATTCTTTTCTTCTACACTCTTCTGTCCCTGGCGATGTAAATTTGTATTTATGCAGAGGAAGACCGCTCTTGCGTTGTTTGCAGACAGCGTCTTTAAGGAAAGCCTTGAGTGCATCATTAAACGCGAAAATTGAGTGTCGGCGTCCCGCGGGGCCAGCATAACACGAGTAATGCAAAAAATAGCCATCGCGTGATGACGCTCCAATATGACGTCACCATGACGTCATATATAGTCAACTTCGTGACGTCATTTCGCCACTATGACGTCTCATGTGAAATCATGGCTTGGTGAAACGTTGGCCGATCACGGAGGCAATACAAAACTAGGTGAGGTGCACAAATGTTGCAATGCCTCCGATCCTTGAGGCAATGGAAAACCCCGCTAGGGGCAGAAAGCTTTTCAGAGGCTCGCAGGGAAGGACCAATGCAACGGCTAAGAAGAAAAAGAGGAAGAAGCCGACTTTCCTGTTCGAATCGTCATGGGCAAATGCATAAATGACGTTGTGAGTGTTTCTTCTTTTACCTGCACTGATGTATCATCAATAACTTTCACGGAAACGTTACAACTCTCCACACCTAATGGTGCCGACGTCACTTCAAGCTTAGGGTGTGGGCGTCAGAACATGTGGCTGCGCAAAATAGAAAAAAACGCCAGGCCTGCGCTGAAGCCGCAGCACAGTCACAGCGAAAGCTGGAAGAGCGGCGTTTCTAGAGCCCGTTAAGCTCTCCTGGGGCTACAGTACAAGTACATTAGAAAGGTACCCACTACGCCAATAATCACAATTTTTGTGAAGTTGGGAAGCACCTACTAAGCCATTATTCGTCATTCTGCGGAGAAGCCAGGCACCAGATACACGTCTCTAAGGCATTATGTGCACTTCGTTGACGCGACGACTGATGACGATGAAGAATTATGGCTCAGCCCTTTGTAATGGGTTGGAATCTTTAAACGGCCCACCAGTTATGTAATTTGCATTGGGTGACGCCCGGTCGCTTTTTCCCTCTCCCGTCATGCTGTATAACATACGTTGGCGTGGGAGAGAGACGGGGGGTGGGTGGCGAAGAACTTTACTAAGACCCCGAGGAAATGAATCATGCGCTTATGAGCTTCCTTGGCAACCAATACAAGTGCACTTGCGAGGAACCCACTACGCTATAAATCATTGTAATTTTACTGAGACCCCGAGGAAGTGGATCATGCGCTTATGGGCTTCCTTGGCAACCAATACAAGTGCACAATACAAGTGCACCTACTACGCTATAAACTACGCTACGCTATCTCCTATCTATGACGCTATCATTGTAATTTTTGAGAAGTAGGGCAGCAGGCACTGTGCCATTTTTCGTCATTCTGCGGAGAGCGTTGGTACCTGCTAAACGCATGTAAGACATTATGCGCACTTTGTTGATGCTGTGCCTGATGAAGATGAAGAATTATGGCAGAGCCCTTTCTAATGGGTTCGAAGCATTGAACAACCTACTCATTGCGCAATTCGCATTGTGTGACGCCTCGTTACAGAATTCGCGTTGTGCGACGCTTGGTGCCTATTTTACTCTTCTACCACGCGATATTGCATATGCTAATGTGGTTCCTTCCCGACATGAAGCCTGTATAGGCCCTTTTTGCAAAGTAGTTTCAAGCACCGGCATGGCTCAGAGGTTGAATACTGGGCTCCCACGCAGAGGGCCCAGGTTCGAACCTCGTTCCATCCTGGAATGTTTTTCTGATTTCGATTTTTTCTTATTTCGAGCGATACTGGTTACGGACACCGGCGGCGGCGGCGGACAACTACGGCGCCAAAAACGGCCGGTGAAATGATCTCACATCAGCCTTCGCTGTAAAAAACAATCAAACAAATTATCAGCAGAAACATCTCACTGCTCTAGTACTGCGTTAGTCTGGAGTGAGTTCGCAGAGAGCGCCTGGAAAAACAAACACTACAAGGGTTAACAAATATAGAAAACCGTCACAGTTCATCGTTTGTCTTAGTTATGGTTTCGTATAACGTTTTGGCAGTCGCACGCCATTACTAAACCCAGGGGACCCTCCGGTAGCTTGTTCGCATACAAAAGAGATCACGCTGTGAAATTTATTCGAGTTCTCTTACACTCGGTTGAAACCTCTGAATACGTTTATAGACTCTCGAGCTAGAACCATCACCCCGCTACAAAAGATAACTTGCATAGGTGCTCCTTCTAATTACATTAACTCATAATGGTGAAGTCAAGCATTGCTGCTTGGATGAGATTGTCGAATTTTCCGCTATACTTTTTTATCGTTGCTGATAGAGAGAAAATTTCATTGTGCCGACAGATTTTGTCAAATGTTATGACATCTGTACTGAGCCAAAAATAACGTTATTCATAATCATTGACCTGTTGTATTCCAAAGTGGCTAGTAATTTCTTTAGCTGGCATTTATGCTGACGTTTCGAACGAAAAGTTTCTTGTATGACAGAGGTACATGGCAGGCGTAGCTAGGTCCTCTGGGAGGAACTTACATTTATCACTAGGCTGTGACTAGTTATAGCGGAGTTCTCACTTTAAGGAAGACCTAGCTGCAACTGCAGAGACCACATGCCGCTCTTCTGCAGTAGAGTACCATTTAGTCGCTTGCAACCTCAGAAAAAATACTGTGCAGTTGTGGCTGTGTCACACAAAGAAAAATATTAAAAAGCTGCATAGATACCCCAACCAATGACTTTGGTTCACTTCTGTGACGCCAAGTCTTTCTGCGTGTTTGGAATAGATGTAGTCAGTCATGCAAATGTACGTCTGTGACGCTGGTTTTAGGAAGACACGTTGAATGTCCAAGCAAATTTTTTCAGATGTCACATGGTCGTGACGTAGACGAAGGCTGCAGTCAGTACGTCCGAGATGACACTCTTTATTTGGCTGAACTTGTGGCCGGGAAGCAATACACTGATAGCGGCGAACAGAGCGTCGACCATCGATCAACTGACAAGTGGTCAAGCGCGTCGGCCTTTAAACAGGCGCTATCAAACTTATCAGCGATATCGCTGGTGGCGGCGTTTTCTCTCGACAACGCTGGAACATTCGCGTGCGGCGCGCAATCTTAACAAAACGATCTACAATAATCGCGAAGCTTCTCGAACAATGAGGTGCGGTTTGCGCTGAGCGTTGCTGACAGTCTTTGTGGGCGAAAACCGTATACAGCAAAAGTGATAATAAGAAACGCACTTGGCGATATGTTCTGATCGCACTAATCATGCAAACAAAACATACTAGACAGACAAGGAATATTTATGTTCCTCGTCTAATTTATGCCCTTGTCTAATTTACGTCCGCCGTGACTGTACAGTCGCTACGGTGCTCGGCTGATTACCAGACGGTCGGCACTTCGGTACCAGCATTGGCAGTTACAATTTCATCGAGGCAAAGTGTTAGAGGCCGGTGTACTGTACGATGTCAGTGCACGCTAAAGAACACCAGATGGTCGCAATTTTCTGAGCCCTCCACTACGGCGTGTTTAATAATCACATCGTGCTTTCGGCACGTAAAACTCGAGATAATATTAATATATTTTCCGATATTCCGGTTCTTAAGACCAACCGCTGGGAGGTACTTGCGCTACGTAAGGAAAGCAGCCAGCACGACTCTCAAACAAAGGGCAGCTGCACCGCAGTTCTGTAGTGGATGTTATATTCGTTTTTAGGCTGAAGTCACAAGAGTGAGACGCTTATATTTTCGCGCACGGAAAACGTAAGTGCTAGACACCATGCAGATGTACATACTATTGTTCGGATGGATGAATGATATGAGCATCCCCTTTAAAAGGGCGCGGTGACATGTGTGCCACCAGGCTCGACCAAAAAAAGAAGAAAGAACTTTTTACCCTTGTTTTTAAATTTTAGCCTAATCTCTTGTCTACTTCGATTACATGAATCTGACTATAGAAAAAAATTAAATTCACAACCCAGTTCAATGCCCCTTTACGGCAAAGTGTCCTTATTTTCCCCACTATTTTTGCCGTGTTTCTCTAGTTTTCTGGCGCCAATACTCTAACAGTGGATTACTTATTTCTATCGTGCGTGTGTTGAGCTTTCATTGTGGTCCCTAAAACACAAGGCTTCATGTAGGCTCGTACTCAAACGTACACCTGCGTGGATATCTCCACATTCAATCAGAACATTCTCCGTCGTTTCCTTATCTTCCCCACAGCATGTCCATTGTTCGTCTTCTTTACTGAATCTCGCTTGAGAAGTGCGCGTTCTAACGCAACCCGACCACGCTTCAAACAGTAAAGCGCTTCCCCTTGAATTATCATAAAATTCCATCCTCCTGATTTCGTTTTTACCCTTCCGGTAGTTATTCAGAGCCGTTTTTACTCCACAGATTCCGTCCAGTAAATTCTGTCCGCCTCACTGACTTTTCGCTTAACGCTCCTTGTTGCCACATCGCTTATACTGCCAGCCATATATTTACTGGTGAGCCTCCTAGTTCTTTCTCTCCACTGTGTGTTAACGGTCTTCCTATACGAATATCGGAACACCTTCTCTGCCCATCTACTATCTTCTCAAACTCTACTGTCTTCTCAAACAAAGTGTCCCCGCGATGTGTAGATGACGACGCTTGTAAAGTTCCGCCGTTTTCTTGACATGTGAGCTTCCATGAAGCTTCGTTACCTGTTCACGTATTGGCCTCGAGGAGTTACGGAGTCGCACTCTATCGGACGCGCCTCGATTGCGTGCTAGGCAGGATACCGCCGGCGGCTACCCATAGGTTTTGCTGTCGGCGCTCTAGAAAAACACCTCGCGGAAGCCCTCCAGGGCATTTCTGTAACTACTTTCGCAATGAACTGTGTTCTTCACTGTCAAAATAATCATTTTCGACGAACTGAAAGCACAAGATAGTCTACAGTCGCTGTCTCTGCAGAAAACCGAGCACCCGCTTCACGCTGTCACCGCGTTGGAGACCCCTGAACCAGCTTCTTGCGTGAAAGGTAGTCTCGCGGAGTGCAAACTATGTGAAATATCTCGTTAGAGTAGACTGCCTGTATAACCAAACGGAGCATAACAGAAAGAAGCCTCAAGCCAGCAATCGCACGGGTTAGCGACGACTGACGGTGCCTCGGCATGTGTGAGAGTCTGCATGTATGTTCCTACTGATGGTTTCGCGTTTGCTACGAGCGCGTTTTGGCACCGCGCTGTGAACTTTCGGCCGCAAAATATGAGAATTTGCGAGTAAACAAACAGCTACTGTTGCGCGGACGCTATCAGAGCAGTTCAAAAACAATGTCTTTACAACTGTGGCTTCGGTGCGCATGGCAACTTTGTGATCTGCTGTCCCGACGATTCAGTGTATTTTTTTCTTTTTCGGTCTAAATTCGGGTACGTTTCAATGTCATTTGACAAGTTGTCTCGCACTGCGCATTGCTCGGTCTTCTCAGCGGGCAAATGCCGCTGCTTCTGTTTCTTTATTCAGCGCATTCGTTTCGTTTGGTGCTCACACAAACGTGAGCAAATGCGACGCCTTTTTTTAATGCTCCTTAATTATCGTTCCGTTTGCATTCCGGTGAACTTGCCGCTCTCTGTCATCAACAAATTCATAGACCAAAGCTTCACCACTTCGAGATTTCACCACTGGTGGAAGGAGAACCAGTCTACGAGACCGAGCATGTAGTAGCATGCGACGCCTAGGAAAAGAAAGAAAATACAGTAACGTTTGCCGGACTTGTTCTGCAAACGTCGGCTGTGAACTAGGACCCACATGAACTTGAAATAGCGGTGAACAAAATAGAAGGTATTGCAGCAGCCAGCAGCCGCAAAACAGGATAGTAATTATTTGGCGTGTACACCAGCAATTTTGGCAGCAGTGTCGTGTCTAACACCAACAGGGCGGCATCATTCCCACGTAAATAAATGAGGCTCCAAGAAAATACATGGGGTTGGCCGGTGGGCCGATCACGGAGGCAATGCAAAATTTATGTAGCTTATGAATCAATGCATGCCTTATTAAATGGGAAGGTTGCCCGTCGGCGTCCCGCGTCGGCGGCGTCAACACGAGTGATGCAAAATAATCGTCACGTGATGGTGTCACCATATGACGTCACAATGACGTCACAGATCGCCAAAATATGTAGCGTCATTATGACGTCACAAAATGTGACGTCACATGATGACGTATTCACACGTCATGGTCGCTTCGCATTGCCTCCGTGATCGGTCACGGAGGCCGTGAAAAACCGCGTTAGGTGCAGAACGCTTTTGGAGGGGGGCGCGGGAGAATCAGTACATCGACTGACAAGAAGATGGCATTAACCTACTAGTCATCTTTAACGAATGCATAAGGGACCCTGTGCGTTTTTTAATTCAACGTATCTAAACAATGACTTACGCATCTGCAGCCGATTTTGTGGACGCTGAGCACGGGGCCGACGATCAAGAGGTCGCATTGGAGGGTTCTGATATGGCATCGCACGCGGTAAAAGGTAGTGCTTTTACCATCCTGTGGCAGATAAGCATCATCTGCCGGCGGGAAGCGCGCGCGAGCCATCGTCTCAGTGCGCGCTGTCTGCTACTCACCGAACATCGCAGGCCCGACGCAGTAACAAAAGTCTTCGTCGCGGAAGTGCTTGTTGTACACAAGCCTCATAGCCGATGGCTACTTGCCGGTTCTTAGCTTTACAACCCATGCTTCACGCAGTTTCTTGTCCCGCGGTTACCAGTGCAGGCTGACACTGGGCTCCTTTGCGTAAGCGCGGCACCGCGGCACCGAGCGGTAGAGCCCCATGTTCGTCGCCTTCGGAGGCAGCCACTCTATTACAATGGTTTCAATTGAGTAGAAAATGAGAGAAAATTTCCGAATTTGAATAGACCGCAGCGCATGTGGGACTTGAAACTCGTTTTCAAAGCACGCGGCAGTGCGCCGCAAGCAGCCGACGCGGCCGCTGAGACCACGTGATCCTGCCAAGCACGTCACGCCGACGGTGGCGCCGGCGTTTCCAGTGGTGGGCCTCGAGGCCAATACCTTGCAAGCAGCGAGAGGACTATCACTAGCGCAAAGCTGCTTTAGTGATAAATATACACCCGTGAGCAAAAGTATACGGAAGACGGAAGCGACGCCGTCTAGTCGCGAGCCGTCTGCTGTCGAGAGCATTGCTATGATGGCGGGTGGTATGACGTTGGTGGTGGCGGCGGTGGTGCCTGGCGGCCGAACTGCTGCGGCGGCGCGGCGTGTTGACGTGGGTGAGGAGGGGGGCATTGCGTCGGGCTGCATCAGCGTAGCTCATGGCTTGCGGCTGAGGCAGTGGAGGTTGAAAGTGGCCCAGCGACTGCTGTATTTCTGATCGAACGACGTCTGCGATCGAGTCCACTTGAGGCTGTGGTCAGGGTAACAGCTTGCGCAGTTGCTCCCGCACGATCGCTCGGATATTTTCACGCAGGTAGTCGTAGCCGAGAGTATGAACAGCTGGGCTGTCTTCAATCGGTCGCCGATTGTACTGGCGGGTGCACATTTCCAGCGTCTTCTCAATCGTCGTCGCTTCTCAGAAAAATTCTTCGATTGTCGGGGGTGGGTTCCGCATCAGCCCAGCGAAGAGCTCTTCTTGTCCTCGGACATGGCAGGGTCAGCGTGGCGAAACTGTCGGGTCATTTCGCATGCAAAGATGGCCACGCTTTCATTTGGGAGTTGGACCCGTGTCTCCAGCAAGGCGGCAGCCCTTTCCTTTAGGACGAAGCTTGCGAACGTCTCCAAGAAAGCGGTGGTAAAGACGTCCCAGGTTCGAAGAGTGAACTCCCGATTCTCGAACCAGGTCCTTGCTGTGGTTTCGAAGTAAACGTAGACGTGGCGCAGCGTGTCCTCGGAGTCCCATTTGCTGAATGTTGAGACCATTTCGAATGCCTCGAGCCAGGTCTGGGGGTATTCATTTGGAGATTCATGGAAGGTCGGCGGCTCTCTGGATGGTTGCATCGCTATTGCTGCAGGGGACACCGCGGCCGTCATCGTGCCTGTTGTCTTCGTCGCCGTGCCCTTTGTCTTGCCCGGTAGGTGTCCGTAATGGGGGGGTAGTCCTTTTAGTCTGCAGCTAGCTCGACTGTCAGTGATGGTGTGGGTGTCTTTGCCACGAATTGGGCTCTGTTCACGGCTTGACGGGAGCGTCCGTAACATGAACGCAGAGCACCTCCACCAGATGTCACGCGGTCGAGACCTCGACGAAGGCAGGAGTCGGCATGTGTAACATGAAAGTCTTTATTTGGCCGAACTTGTGGCCAGGAAACTGAAAGTCAAACTACAGCAATGCATGCTGTACCCTGATAGCGTTGAACAGAGCGTCTGTCGTCAAAAAAACTGAACATCGCTGGGATGCGCCGTCTTTCATATGTCAGACATCGAACTTTCCAGCCTTATCACTTGTGGTGGCGCAAGCTCTGGAATAATCATGACTCTTCGCGTCATGTGCGCAGTCTTAAGAAAATGATCTACTACACTGTGCAATCTTCTCAGACATACTGGCGCGCTTTGCGCAAGGCAGCAGCTACACGTGCTGCTGCCTTGCGCAAAGAGCGCCAGAATATAATGGCCGGTAACAGAAAACATAGAAAGAAAGGAGTGTGTGTGGCAATATTACCATTGGCCAAGTGTCTGTCTGAGCTTGTGAGCGATCATACCATTAATATCACAGTAATCACAAAGCTACCGTCCATACTATTATCAAATGAACAAAATAAATAGATGTCGCTAGTTTTAGCTGAATGATGTGAAACAGCTTTGCTTATCACCTACAGTTCCAAAATGGAATGTCACCTCAATATTTTAATTGTGAAGTTCTGAGTTTTCGTATGCTGAGAACTGCTTTCTGCTTGCGTTGCTGATAAACGCTCTTGTGTGTATGATATACATCTGTGTGTCTGTGAAGCGGCATAAACTAAGAGTGGGAAAAATCCCTGTCTAAATCATACCAACATGTAGTCACCGCCAACGAAAACATATCTAGTGATCAGATATGCCTAACCAAAAGCGCGCTAAAAATATGCCTAACCAAAATAAACACACTGTTTTCGGAGGTTTTAGGAGCAATCAACTTTAAAACAAATAAGTGCAACACTTCATTGGCAGCGCTGGATCAAGAAGAAACAAACTTTGCTAAAACGGCTGCTTGGGCGAGTTGCTTCATGATTAAGATAGATTACCAGCGCAAACAAGACGGGACATTTAGGAAGGCAGCGCTATGTGTGTGTGTCCTTCCTAAATGTCCCGTTTTTTTTTGCGCTGGTAAATCTATCTTAATCATGAAACAAATTATTCAGAAAAATTATTCGCTCTTTAAGCACTTGTCCAACTACATAAATTTACAGAAATCGCACAGGAGAAAGAAAAGTGTCAAGTGTATATCAGTAGGGATTTATGAACGTTGGGAATTTGCGTCATATAATAAGGTTATGCTCTATAATGCATTTTACAATCTGCGAAAATGATCGGCGTATACTAAGTGCTCCAATTAAAAATAAAACTGACATCCCTAAGAGAAATGCAAAGTGCTCAATGATGTCAGAAATCCTTAAGCTAGCTTTAGGCATAGACGGCGAGGTCTATTCAAATCGGTGAGAAAGTTGGCACAGAAAACGGTGGAAAACCTGCTCTCGCAGGCATTAATACTTGGCCTGAGACTGCAGCAAGACTAGGTGAGGTGGGTACGAATAATGAAAACGAAAAAGTAATGTAGGAAATTTTTTTAGCGATTGTACTTTCAAATGCGACAAAACTCAACTTCCGATTCGCTTTGCGCTTTATCTGGCATTTCGCTAATAGTTGACTGTCTTATTATTTTGGTCGGTCGCTTCAAATGGGGGGAGCATGGTGGCAGTATGCAAGTGTGGGCTTGTGTGCAGTTTGGCGTATTATCCAGCCAACACGGCATCGCACCTTTTCGCGCAGTGATTTCTTGCGGATCCTCCGTTTGCCATTTCTTTGCGTACGTGTTGGTTACTTGCGTGACACTTCCCAAAAACTAAAGCAGCTCATTACCCGCCGCGGTGTTGAAGTCATTATGGTGCTTGAATGCTGAGCCAAAGGTCGCGGGATCGAACCCGGGCTGCGGCGGCCGAGTTTACGCGGAAGCAAAATGCTGGAGGCCCGTGGGCTTAGATGCTTATACGTGCACGCTGAAGAACCCCATGTGGTCGAATTTCCCGAGCCCTCCACTACGGCGTGTCTTATAATCGTATCGTGGTATCGGGACGTAAAACCCCAGTTGTATGTTAATAATATTGAACTAGCTCACAGCCACTCTGCATTACCGTTCCTTTTGCAGTATACTGCATTCACCAGGACACGGCTGGCGTCCTTTCAGCCTTCGTGACGATTGTTGCGGATTGGTAAAAGAACAAGTGCTGCCCTGTCTACAGCTGCAAGAGCGACACTTTCACGGCTGTTGTCTCGCTCCAGTAGTTTCACCTTGATTTGGCAACATGAGTCATTGAAATATTGTGCTCGCGAGCGTTGTGTATCATCACATTTGTCATCTGTAAACTATTTTGGTGTATTGTACGTACAAGTGCAATGTTTCGATAATAATAAATTAAGCATTTTTTTAAACAGTTAATCTTCGTATTTCTGTTCTCTCGCATGGCGCAGATAGCGAAGGGTAAAGACGCGAAAAAAATCGCGTAGCTATCGAAAGCAAGTAAACGAGCAACACCTTAATAGATAGATAGATAGATAGATAGATAGATAGATAGATAGATAGATAGATAGATAGATAGATAGATAGATAGATAGATAGATAGATAGATATAGATAGATAGATAGATAGATAGATAGATAGATAGAACTTCATTGAGGTCCTGAGGGACTAGCCGGGGAGGCAGCCGTTGGGGCCTCCGGCTCGCCGCAGGCTGCTCCCATGTGGAAATCGGGAGGACATGCCTCTCCAGGGGCGTAGCCAAGGGGGGGGGGGTGCAAAGCCCCCCCGAAATTTTTCAATTTTGCTTTCGTATATATACACGCACACATACAAACGCACGCACGAACATACATAAAGTATGGTTGAACCCCCCCCCTCGAAAAAATTTCTGGCTACGCCCCTGTGCCTCTCCATCTTTCCCGGGCCCCCAGGACGGCAGTTGACTGGGTTCTGAGTGCGGTACATGAGATGGCCTCGTCTCAGTCCTGCACGCTCACTTTTTAACGCGCCTCATTTTAATGCTGAATCACTCATTACTTCGACGGAGTCAATTTCGGTCATGCGCGTAGCTTCATCTTCAACTTCCCCGACATTTCGCGAAATAAAATTCTTTTTACATCCCACGCCGTGTACTGGTCGCCATTTCTCTTGGCTACACGGAGTGGCAAGATAGCTTATTTTCATTATCTCTCACTGCTTCAACATCTTTGTTTTTCTTTCTCAGTAGTAAGTAATGGTGCCGACGGCGCGCTGGAGTGGTTCGGATGCACTACGTTACCTTATGCCGTTTTGCATGTTGAGATGCAACATAAAGTACGGCTGACAGTAGCGCCAAGTACGAGCTTCACTGTCCTGCTCGCTGCTTACCGCATTCTGCGCACCTGTCACAGCTGCTTTCGGTGTTCCATAATGTTCTTTTAAGCAGGCTCCAGGGATTCCTTATTCGATCGCAAATATTTCGCTGGGAGCAGGCGAACACCTTTGCATCGGCTTATTGAACACGCGTCGTTGTTTCTGCATTTTAAATGCGAAGCATTTCTTAGCGAACTTCTGCGACTTTGAGCGTATCTATCTATCTATCTATCTATCTATCTATCTATCTATCTATCTATCTATCTATCTATCTATCTATCTATCTATCTATCTATCTATCTAGCCGCCTACGACTTTGTGCTCTCCTGGCCGTTTCGTTAATCAGATGTATACCAAAGTTGCTGTGTCATAACATGGCCTTATTACGAACATAAATGACAGGTCATATCATGAAAAACATGACACGCATGTCATAAACAGCATGATTTACATTCCACGGCCTTTGGGCTCCCTGGCCGTTCCGTTAATCGGATGTATACCAAAATTTGTGTGTCATAACATGGCCTTATCACGAACACAAATTACAGGTCATGCCATGAAAATCATCACACGCATGTCATGAACAGCATGATTTACATTCCACGGCCTTTGGGCTCTTGCGACCGTTCCGTTAATTTCATATATACCAAAATTGGTACGGCGTGACAAGAGTTCATGACGAACATAATGACGGGTCCTAATATGCAAATGATGACGCGCATGTCATGTGCAGCATGATTTACATGGCATGGTCTCGGGGCGCTCGCAGCCGTTTAAATGAAGGGATACATACGAAAACTGGTATGACGAGACATTTCTGTATGACGAACATAACTGACACGTGGTAACATGAAAATCATGATATGCATGTCATGTATGACATGATTTACATGCCACGCTCACGGCGCACACGCGGCCGTTTCGCTAGATTGATATACACCAAAATTGGTATTGTGCGATGTGACTTTATGAAGAACATGAATAACAGGTGGTAGCACGAAAAACATGACATCCATGACATGTATGTCATGATTTAGATGCCACGCTCATGGTGCATTCGTGTCCGTTTCGCTTGCGTGATATACACCAAAATTGGTGTTACGCGACACGACTGTATGACGAACGTAAGTGAGTCGTGGTAACATGAAAATCATGACATGCAAGTCATGTACGACCTGATTTACATTCCACGCTCATGATGCGCTAGCGGCAGTTTCAGTAGATTGATATACACCAAAATTGGTATTGCGCGATGTGACTGTATGAAGAACATGAATGTCAGTTGGTAAGATGAAAACCATGACATGCATGTCATGTATGTCATGATTTCATTGCCACGCTCATGATGCATTCGCGGCCGCTTCGCTAGCTCGATGTACACCAAAATTGCTATTGCGCGAAGCGACTGTACGACGACGGTAAATGAGACGTGGTAACATGAAAATTATGACATGCATGACTTGCGCGACATGATTTACATGTCATGCTCATGACGCACTCGTGCCGTTTCGCTTGCTTGACACACCAAAATTGGTATTGCGCGACGCGACTGCATGACGAACGTAAATGAGAGGTAGTAACATGGAAATCATGACATGCAGGTTATGTATGTCATGATTTACATGCCGCGCTCATTGTGCATTCCCGGCCGTTTCGCTAGCTTGGTATACACCAAAATTGGTATTGCGCGACGCCACTCTATGACGAACGTAAATGAAAGGTGGTAACATGATAATCATGACATGCATGAAATGTACGTCATGATTTACATGCCATGCTCATGGCGCACTCGTGGCCGTTTCGCTAGATTGATATGCACCAAAATTGGTATTGCACGATGTGACTGTATCAAGAACATGAATAACAGGCGGTAATATGAAAACTATGACATGCATGCCATGTATGTCATGACTTATATGCCACGCTCATGGTGCATTCGCGGCCGTTTCGATAGCTTGATATACACAAAACTGGTATTGCGCGATGTGACTGTATGATGAACATTAGTGCCAGGTGGTAACATGAAAAACCATAATATTCATGTCATGTATGGCATGATTTACATGCTCTACTCATGGTGCACTCGCGGCAATTTCGCTCCTTTGATATACACCAAAATTGGTATTGCGCGATGTGACTGTATGACGAACATAAATTAGAGGTCTTAACATGCGAATCGTGTTTTGCATGTCATGTACGGTATGATTTGCATGCCACTGTCATGGTGCGCTTCCGGCCGTTGTGTTAACGTTATATATACCAAAGGTGGTATGGCATGACACGAGTGCGTGATGAACATAAACGACAGTTCATGCATTTATATACCAGAATATGCCTTTCATTTGCATGGTGTACACTACATTGTGCATGCATGCGTGCATGGCAAACCTGCGATATATGGTGGACTAGATGCCATGGCATGAATGATTTCATTTGGCTCAAAGACAAACAAGGCGATGTATGCAGCTCTTTGCTGGCTGCTTCGCATTACATGGATTCCCACAGTGCGTGGGATCTGCCGAATTTTTTTTAGTTTGATAGGTTTAGCACAAAGTTGGTCAGACTGAGAGATCTGTCAACCAGAGACTAAAAGAGCTTCCTTAAAACGTCAAAAAGCAATCTCAGGTCATGAGGGCATTCATTGTCTACATTGCGGCTGGAAGTCCTTGTTTGCAAACACCTCTATCATGTATAAGGCGCATAGTAAGATGACAAGAGAAATTGTTGAGGCCTATGAAATTACTAGATTAGAAGAAATGTGCCTTAGCCAGCATTCCCTCTCGCTTTCTCAAAAAGAGTTGCAATATCTTGCTTTGTCGCGGTAATAGTTTGCTATGTCGTGATATTGCTCTATACAAGTGTTCGGTTCAGCGATTTGCCCACTGTTCGTCCATTTGTTGCTTCTGTTGTTTCCACTCGCTCGGTTATATTTATCTGTTCGAGTGAAAATAAAATGTTGAAAGTAGCGCGACTAGACGTCCGTGTCTAGTCTCGCTTACTCACTCTTCAGGGATGCAATCCAACTAGCCCACGAACGTGTTTTAACTTCAAAATAGTTTGAGTCTTACGGGATATTGATATATGCAACAAACGTGCGGGATGCGAGTATAATTACAACCTTGTCGCCATGCTACGTGGGCAACCAGTTTTTCACTAGTTTACGAAGCTTGAAGAAATGCAAGTCCCCTTCATAATTCTTCACGCCAAAGAGTATTAGAGTAATAGCGAAATTTTCTTGACGACAGGGATAACTCTTATTTAAGAAAAAAACATAAATAAGGAGTTATTATTTTGAATAAAGATAATTGAACTCAAGGCTTGTTGTGTACGTTCCGATTCAATGCTGTGAGTTTTGTTGCAAAACTTCAACAACTCTACCACATGTCGAAACACCTCTCATATTTTTTGTGCTTTCAAAAATAAAACCCTCTCATTGGTTAACTTATGAGCTGTGCAGTTACGGAGAAAAACAATTGCGTCGGTGAAATTTCGCAGCCCAAGAATGACCATCGGGGCCACACGTTGGTTAACCATATCTACGGAGTGTTCGGCCTGTGATTTTTCAAGCGAAGTATGTTACAACTCACCGAGATCGCTGGCGGCATCGTACACGAAAAGCCCTGCGCCGGCAAGCTTTCAGTAATGTCACATGCGTATTTCTTTGTGGTCTTTTTCAGTAACTGTAACTCTCTAGAGCGTGGGCTTGTGGGCAAATCAGCTGTTCCTGGTATGGCCATCTGAACTATTATCGAGGTGACTTCTCATTTCACGTTGCCAAATTTTATTGTTGCCTGAATATGAGTGGATGACCGTCGTTGTTACCTGTAGCAACTGAAGTGCTCCGCTGCTAAGCACTTCGATGAAGGTCTCATTCTCGGCACTGATGAAATAAATTGTTAGGAAGGAACATTGCACAACGCGTTAACAAGAATGAAAGTATTACCTCAGCACGCATTCGCCAAGCTGCGCGTTTTTTTTACGTGTTCATTTTTGTTTTGGCTAAGCTTGCATGTTTTTTTCAGTGCTGCAGAATGTAGAGGAATGGAGTGGCCGACGAGCCATACACCTCCACCTCTCCACTTCAAGCAAATTAGACTAAAACAGAGAAGATTTGAAGCACCGTATACTCAAGTACGGGAGAGCGGTGAGCGGTTCCTACAGGTGGCTGTTACCGACAATAGAAGAAAACCAATGCCAAAGAAGACAGAAGTACAACGGCACAGCTGAAGAAGTTTTTCCTCAAAAGCCTCCCTCATATCTCAGGTCAAACTGCAGGCCACATGTGCCTATCTCTTCATTATTGCGGGAAACTTTAACATAAATCACTGCGATTAAACTTCTTTAATCGGCCCTCACATCCTTTAGCTGCAATTTCCCAAAGCAAAGGAAACATCTGCGGAGAATTGTGCAATTCACATTTATCTTGCAAAAAAAAAATTAAGGCAGCTTTGCACTAATGGTGCAAAGCCTGCAGGAAGTGCGAATCTGGGAAGCGTCTTTGTTTCTCTTCGGTTTTCTCTTTCTTTTCTAATATCTTTCTTTTTTGCTCGCTTTTCCTTTTTACTGTGTTTTCTCTCTTTATTTCTATTTATTTCTATTTTTCTTCTTATTTTTCATTTATTTCTTCCTATTTCTCACTCGCTTCCTCTTTTTCAATTGCGGAGAAATGTACGCAGAAATGTATTTGATGAAGCAGTGCACAAAAGGTCAAAATGACGCACGCATAAAATGACGCAAACACAAGCGCTAAAGTGTAACTGGTGCTTTATTGACGACAGACCCGACATATATCGAATAACACACACATACGCACTGACAGCAGTGAACATGATCAAGAAGACAAAACGACCAAAAAAAACGAATTGCATAGATATGACATGATTTTTGATAATAATTGCGAACAATATATGAATATATACCAAGACATCGGCGCACTTCTTTAGAGAATGATACTGAAGGGCAACTGACACATTTATCTTTCCATTTTTCAATTTCCATTGCCTCGGGTATTTATCTTGTTTCCTTCTTCCGTTCCTTGTGCCCAACCTGCGTACTTGTTGGAGTGGGAGCACAGCCACAATCCCTGCAAGGAAACGCCAAATGTCCAGGATGTTTAGCCGTGAAGTGACAGTTGTGTTCCGTTAACCGCGTGTTCAGGCACCTGCCCGTCTCACCAATGTAAACATTGTTACAGATGAAAAGGATCTCCTAGATCCCCTCTTCCATGCTTGTGATATAGGGGTTACGGTGCTTGATTTCGCACGGGTGCGTGTGCCTCTTTGTAGCATTCACTGTTCTGCACAGGCCCGACAATCGCACTGGCGCTGAGAACAACACATCAACACCGGATTTTTGGCCTATCCTTCGCAGATTGTGCGAAATGGCGTGCACATAATGTATGACCACAGTGCTCCGCCTGTCCCTGCCTTTGGCACCACTTGTCTTTTTTGTCCTTTTGTACAAGCATTCTGCAACAGAACACAAGAGGTTCGACGGATACGCAGTCTGCCTGAGGCGGCTCACCTGATTTGTGCGGACGGGATTTTTGGATGGCGCTAAGGAAGCATGAACGGGCAATTGCTCTCTTTACAAGTTTCGAGTGCGCCGATTCGTAGGGCATGACGGGTTTGTTGGATGTGGGTTCATAAGACCGACATATATGATCAGTGGATATATATACACCAAGGCCTAAAACCCCTAATGGTTTAAAAGCCACCAGCGGTAAAAACCTGTACATCAGTACAGACGATTGATTCCCTTCGTGCATGCAGCAAACAAACAATATCTAGCTCGTACACTGGGTCGTGCATGTTGACAGGGGATGCTGACAACGACAAAGAAAATTTAATGTCTGATGAAACCTTCACAGCAGCTTCTCCTGCGGTAGGCAGTGGCTCAACGCCCTTTACCGCGCCCCGCCAGTCCAGCGACGAAGTTGAGCGGCGGAGATTACGCCTGTTGGCGTCTCAAGTGTCTGCCCTTCCTTTTTTTTCTTTCTTTTAATTTACATATGAAGCTCGTTTGAGCTCGTACAATGCTTGTGTCGTATGAGGCTTACATCTGGTTCTGCCTGTGTTAATACCATAATCAAGGCGTTCGAAGAACAATAGGAAGAAGACTTCTCTTTGGCGTGAGCGCGCGCTCAGATGGCTATGGTATATGTGGTTTCGCCTGCGTTACGCCAAGTTACGACGACAGCATTCGATCACAACTTATGGCAGCCCGGCACTCTGAAATGCTCCACACTTTAAAAATTGCACGTGAAGCTTTCGCAGCGATTCATTTCTGCTCACGTTCTTTTTCCCCTCTCTGCATCAATTAGTATTCCTGCAGCGGAAACCCGCTCATCCGTTGTTTGCAGACAGCGTTTTTTACGGTAAAAACGCATAATCCAAGGCGGAAATAATAGTCGGCGTCCCGCGGCGTCAGCGTGAACACGATTCGTCCAAAAATCACCATCACGTGATGGCGTTACCATATGATGTTTTCATGACGTCATGTATAGCAAATTTTGTGACTCATTAAACCATGGCCGCACAATGACATCATCACGTGACATTGTCACTTGGTCAAACGTTGGCCGATCACGGGTGCAGTGCAAAACGAGGTGAGGTGCAGAAAGGATGCAATGTTTCGTATCCTTGTGGCAGTGGAGAACCACGTTAGACGTGGGTTTACACTGCCTCAGGCGCACGCGTGCTCCTCAGTAAGGATATGTGCGCGCTCCTTGCGTTTTCACCTCGGACGTTGAGGAAGGACATTGGGAGAGGTGGGCAGACGAGCCGACGGACGCGTTCGCAGCAACTCGTGCACAACTGCAACGCCACAACTAAATTTTGACCTCTGGGTGGTTTTCGGGCCTTTTAACACCTGAAGGGACACATCATATTCTTAATTGCAATCAGCCGTACAGCGCAGATGTTCAGTATTCGTTTCAATAAGAAAAACCACAAAACAAGCAACAACACTGCGTGATGGATTATAAGGCCCCTGTGAACAGCGGGAACACCCTCTCACGTGTTCCCGGTAAAGATTAGGTTGCACCTGCTTTGCACTTCATAGAAGGGCTTCGAATGACGTCAAAGGGCCCTTCCTTCTCCCCGCGTGTGTTTTCTGCTTCCAAATATACAACGAAGGCCCGTCTAGCGACTCATTCAATTTTTTCTAAGACTGCCATGGGAGACCACCAAAATTAAATACACCGGAGGAAGAGCGGGAATACAGTGTTCGACGAAAGGACGAGATTCGTTTTGTTCAAAATGCTCCCGCAACCAATCACCGTCTACCACAGCGACGACAAAGCGATTATCACTACGAATACTCGAAAGTAATATAAAATATAATCCCTTAACAGCACGTGTGGTGTTTGATACAGCTTCGCTGGACATTCACGTTCGCAGAGCGGGGTGGGGCTCTATGTAGCGCAACTGAAACGAGGCCGCACAATAACAGAGACACGCGCGGAGCTCTGACTTCCAAAAAAACCTTCTATTTGCCGGGTGAATGCCACTTTTATACCCACATTTTACCCTCCCCCATGTGTAAAGTTGCAAAGCTAACACAAGGGAACATGATAGTGCACAACTGCTAGGAATTACACCGAGCAAAAACTATGACATTTTCACATATGCGTGAGAACCTAGGGATTGCACTAAGCAAAAAAGAAGAAAAAATATTTTTGACGCATTGTCAATAATTTTGATTGTCTGTGAAGAATGATTGGCTAACACATGCGGCGTGAAAATCTTCAATTTAAGAATTTTCGCTGATACGGTAAGGTAATGTCCGTTTGCCTTACAACACCTTGAAACATGGTGCGCATCCGTGTTCTGACCATGGATTGCGAGTAAACCGTCCACAAAGAACTTCCCGACCATATTTGACTGCACTGAATTATTCAAGCATTATCTACATACTATAATTACTCATGACATTTCTACAGTCCCGATACAGATTCTTTAGCTTCTCACACAACCGCAATTCCGGCCATTTCGAGAAATCTCACTTCGCGTTATAAAAATTAGTAACATAGCTTTACAGAGGGGTGCTAGCTTGAATGAAAGAATGCATTCCGATGAAGTGGTATTATGGTAGTTAAAGCGCATCACACTCCCCCGAGAAAACAGTGAACTGTGTTCTTGCGGGAGAAAGCGAACATGGCAGGAGACAATTTATCGGGACCTCTTTGCTTAGAACACGTTGTAAAACACAAATCGCTTTGATTTGCCAGTAACTTGTAAATTAGTCAAAGAGTGTTCGCCTGCTTAGGTAAGGAATGCTGTACGTGACAAAACGTCTGAAAAATAAAGAGCACAGCATAGTCATATTTTTGAATAACATGCTTGAAGGAGTATTAATGAGAAGTAACAGAAAATAATGCTAAGGAAAGTATAGGGGATGTTATTAGTAGTAAATGTAAGGTAAATGTGAAGAAAGAAACCCTTTCTACACATTTACCTTACATTTGCTACTAATAACACCCCTATACTTTCTTTGGCATTATTTTCTGTTAGTTCTCATTAATATTGTGTATAACAAAGTAAAACGAGCCCTTAAAATTAACACTTCCTTCCTTCATTCATAGCGAGGCTGTCGTTCTGGCAGATTTAATGCTTTCAGGTAGTATGCGAAGGAGTATTGGTCAGCTGCGAGCTTGAAATAAGTTCACGTGCAACGTGACGCCAACAGGCAGAAATAGAGTGTTCCACACTCGCCGTCATGGCTACTGGTGGCGCTGACTGACGCTCCCACGTTTATATGTACATATGTACCCTATAACGTGGACGGGGGAGCTCTGTTGGTAGAGCATCGGACGCGTTATTCGAATGTCGCAGGTTCGGTCCCTGCCCGCAGCAAGTTATCTTTTCGTCCACTTATCTGTCTTCTCATTTACATTACATTTACTTCTAATAACACCCCCTATCGACTATTTTACGGACGGGTTTCGGTGCCGCCATGCTGGGCTGTTAACCTTGCCGTGTTTTATCTTGAACGACTCTTAGTCGCGTATACACATAAAAACTATTGGGTTGGTGCATTCGGCGTTTCTTGACTTTATCAGTTCGCGTCAGGGGATACAAACATATGAAAACATTCGTTTAACAGCCCATGATGGCGGCGCCCGTACGCCTTAGGTAACATAGTCTATACTTTCCTTGGCATTATTGCCTGTTAGTTCTCATTAATATTGCGTATAAAAAAGAAAAACGAGCCCTTAAAATTAACACTTCTTTCCTTCATCCTTGAAGGATGAGTGATATATAAAGCATGAGCCATCCAAAAGCGGTAAATTTTGAAATTGAAATAATAGTCAAACGAAGACCGCTCGACAAAAAAGTGGCTGCCATCCCGCCATGCAAACGTGAACGTCTAGCCAAGCTGTATCGAACTTCACACATGCTGAAGAATGGAGGAGGGTATGTTTTATTTTTCTTTCGAGTAATGGTAGGGATAATCATTTTGTGGTAGCTGCGGCAATAACGCATAACAAGCAAGAACGCGAAACGTAATATAAATAAACTTTTTCACCTTCCATATGTGCGTGTAGTATTTTTTTCACACTATAATAATTTTCAAGAATGAGAAAATTTTTTGAACTTCCGCTTGTTTTGGGCTTATTCACAGGAGTGCCGCCGCTTTTTTGGGCTTCTTTTGTGGTGATTATTCGCTTGTATAGTCGGCGGCATCTGGCAACACTACCTGTAGCTGCATTTTGAACGTCGCTATTGGCAACGAGGAATAAAATATCGAATGTAGAAGAAGTTACAGTTTGAGTGATATTGTGAACGAAAATTCAGAAACACTAGAAAGCAAGGTTTTTGTAACATATACGAGCTGTAAATAGTGCAGGCAAACTGAATTAAAACGGCACGCTGTGAGAGCCAGTAACTGAACATACTTTCGCTATGTGGGCTGCGCGACCCGTACGCAGGACTCAAAAGTACGGACACACACGAGGGCGGACTAACAACTTGTTGTATTTCAATCAATCACTCTTTTATTTTCGTCTTCCGTGTGCACGACAGAACGACAAAAAAACTTGAAGCAAAGTGAGTGCGTCAGACAGACCTCTAAACAGACAGACCGCTTTGTATATTAATGCCGTGCAATTTTTGAATGAGGTAGTCAAATCACGCTCTGTCACAACGTGTACTCTTCAGGTGATCCTTGTTTGTGTTTACTGACCACATCCTTGACAGAAATAATAGCAGCAGTCAATCAGCGCTCGTGTATTTCCATTACGTTTAGTGATGCGTCTGCGTCGCGCTGTCCGCATAGCAAAAGGAAGTGTCGTTAATGGGGTGGTGTGCAGATGTTGCTCGGACGAACTGGATTTTCCTCGGAACAGTGTCCGGCTGTTCTTGTTTATGCACGCGGATAACGGCTCTGACTTTTGCCTCAATATCACTTGAAGGTCACCGACAACGGTAGCTAAAAGTATTCAATTCTTAACAGTCGCATCACAAATCAGGCGCCACGAGGATGAAGTGAACGCCTTGCGTTCACTTCGTCTGTGCGGCGTTCGCGTGATATAAAGTGCGCGGTAATGCAGCGACGCCAGATGGCTTCGGCTTTCCAGTAGTGTTAGGCGAATTCATAAGCGATCCCATGAGTTTTTTAACACGAAAGTGTGTTATGCCGGGGTCCACCAAGTACCTCCGTTACCAGATATGACGTTCATAAAATAGACGCAAACGGGTGAGAAAGAAAACAAACAAGAAAAAGACGCGCTGCTGGGAATCGAACCCACGACGTTGCGGCAGCTGCGGTAAGCGCCCGACGCGAAACCAACTAAGCTATCTTGGCAGTTGCTGGGCGCTTCCCGAACGCGCCTTATATCTTTCACACATTCTCTCTCGCACGGGGCTCTCCATTGGCGGTGTACGTAGGCGAGGCGGAGCGGTGCCGCCGTCTGTGAGAGGTGAAAAGAAGCAATGCGTCACTATCGACACTTACTTGCGCTTGCTCCGAGATTCCGCGCGATATTGGAGGTCATGGTTAAAGCGTCTGATACCAGCGAGGGGCACTGGCCGCGCTGGCGTCGCCGAGGAACCCTAGACGCAGTTGCGTTCTTTGCCTTTCGCTTCGTGTCAGCGTTGGCCGCCGCATCGGAATAGTGCAGCTTCCACATGCACTTTTTTGTGCCTGTTTCTCTCTCTGTCTATTTTTTCTCTGTATTTGTATCTTTTTCTCTTTCTTCCCTTCATTTCCCTGTCTTTCTTCTTTCTGTACTCGTTCTTTCGCCCGTGCGAGTTGTTGCATCCCACGCCTGACCATACTGCGCAGCTGGTGGGCGCACGCGCATTCTGGGAACTAAGCGGAAGGGGAAGAAGAGGACGAAGAGAGACCGCGCCGGCCGTCTTGCGCTGCACCCGTTAGGCGCAACTATGCCAGATGCCAGAATGTAGCGGCCGTTCATGATGATGGTATATATCGAGGCGAATCGGGGGTCTCGTATGATTAAAGGAGCAGTGACATAAAAAATCAAGCTCGAGTTGTGGCCTTCGCTCGACAGCCTCGTATGCAAAAGCTTTTTGAGCGAAGTATGGATTGCAGCAAGGTGTGTGACCGGGCTAGTTGGCGCTAGTCCTCGTCGTTTCTTCGTCCTTGTGTATCCCACGCGCTGTTCACGTCAGTATGTATTGCGTCCGTTGCGTAGAAGCTATTTTATTTGGAAGGCAAACAGCGTATGAAAGCTCAATGGTACGTTCAGCACTCTGCGCCATAAACAGTATTATGACGTGTTCAGCTGGCCCCCCGGTCATGACCCAGGCACTGAGTGTCGATGCGCTGGTAGAAATAACGTCCGCGATCTCAGCGTTGTCATTGCGGTGCCGACTAGCAGCGAGGCCTGGCAGCAGCTTCAGTTCGACTCTCTGGGTTGGTTGTCTCAACTCCTTCGTCTTGGCCCCGCCGCTTCGAATGAGTTGTCGTGAGGTCGTCAGCGTGTGATAATCGGGAGCGACAACCTCTGCTGCATTACATGCAAGCATGTCGTGAAGCATTTGTGCGGGACTTACACCAGTGGCATTTCAAGTACTGCAAGAAGAAGTGTCTGTCGCGGAGAGCTGCAACGTTGGTTTATAAAAGCTTCCAGGTAGAAATGCCCATGCAACTTGCGTTTGTCCACGCGTCTCCGCAATGCATTCAACATTCGCCCTACCTACGTCTCCTCAAGCGTTGGCCCTACACAGTCACAAAAATGTGCTGTTCTTTGGAGCTTAATGGTTACATAGGCGAAACGCGCCAGCATGGACCACTGGCTGGGGACGAAACGCGCACAGCGTCGATAGCTTGTGTGGGTGCGTGTGTGTGTGTGTGTGTGAGAGAGAGGGAGGGGGGTGAAAGAAGCGAGCCCGGCGTAATGGAGAAATCGGCAGACGCAAGTGGAGTTCTGAGCAGTGCTGACGTATTTCACCTTTAATAAATTGAAGTGTGCTCGGCGACAGTCTGTGGCCATTCGACTGACTATGCCATGGTATCGCGGAATCCATATTCTTGGTGTGCTTCACTGAACCACTTGCCATGGAACCATCACCGGGCCGCTGGGGAGCCATCTGACTAACTCGACTGCTGCGACGAGAGGTCTGACGAAACAGCTTTGCCGTGCTTACCGCATGATTGCTGAGAGAGTATCAAGGGGCCTTGCGCAACAGTCGCGCAATGCGCATTGGAAGGAGCAACGCGCAACTGTTGTTATGCGCCCTTGTACCACGTAAGTGCTGAAAAACAGTAAGGGGGGGAGGCCACAGCTGGCACCATTCCAGGGCACGGACGCACACGAAGAGTATGAGACAATAAAGGCTTTCGCCAAAAAATTGTTGAATAAGTTGTTTGTTGTTGTTCTGAGTCACCGGACTACTTTTGTCGACAGGATAGGAGCGCCTAAAACGTTTCTTCCTATTCTGTATTCTTGCCAGCCAGCATGGCTCAACCTTGCTTCTCCAGGTGCCTACTCATCGCTGCTCGGGCCGGCGTTGATCTCAGAATCGCTTCTTTGCAGAGGATTGAAGAGAGAATGATTCGCGACGTCGCGAATCATAGCGATTTCTTGTAGACACTAATGACGGCGTTGACGACGGTGGTGGTGACGAAGACATCACTACACGTGCAAGCCGATCAGACGAAATGAGAGATGAAACTCGCTTCACCGTTTTGTGCGGCCCCGCGATCAGATTGGGGCCCTTTCGGGGCGTGACCGCGGGGCTGACAGCGCAGCAGCACTACCAGCGCTGCGAAGTGGTGGGCTTTGGATCCGTGTTGAACCACGCTCATTATTGGTCATACTTCTCAATATTACAGACATTTGTTCATCCCTCCATGGCGTTATTAATGGTTAATTAGTACTAGGGGTCAATTAATTACTACACGTGGACACAAAAAACACGACATGCGTAAGTTGATGTCACTGATCATTTAAACCGCTCCACTGTTGAAAGCCACATAGAGCTGAAAAAACGAAGCTTAGGCCAATTCGTGTACTGCCCAGCATTTCGATGCCGGCTGAAGCGCTGTTCGTTGCAGCTCCCATAGGCACTAGCGCCATATTTCCCTTTTGTGTAATATTTAGAAACTGTATGCCTTCAAGGGCCACATTTCTGTAGTCTCGCCGTTGTCGGACTTTTCGCGCACGACGCCCCCACCGAAGTATGCCAGTCACGAGATCATTCGCTTAAAATTCGGCTGTTGTCACACTTGTGTTACGGTAAAAGCCAGGCATTCTTGTCCATTTTACATTTATTTCTTAATTGCATAGATTGCCTAAACTGCAAGCTCGGAATGTACTATGCAATTGTGCGCGTCAGACGAAGCAATTATCCAGTGCACATGGAGCCAAAGTACCTAACGAGAAACGAGTGCATCCTATAAAAGAAGGCAAACACAGGCGCTCCGGTTCCCCGGCTTGAAGTTCTGCTGGCCTTATGGAACGCTCATTCTACCGAGAACAATAGCCAGCGATCTTTAAGCCAAGACACCTAAAACTCACACTTTTTATGTCATATTTCTGTTCACTCGCCAGCGCCTGGTTTTCCGCGAATTATGCCGCCGCGCCGCCGCAAAATCTGTAACCCATAGAAGCGCCGTTAACAAATACAAATGTTTGGTTCTGGTTGAAGTGAAGAATAACATTGGACACACGTGATATCGGAGGATAACGTTGCTTACGAAAAGCGCCAATTAAATGTCAGCAAAATTAATGAAATTGATTGACTGAGTACACGCTAAGAATGTGAGCATATGGGATGTTCGCGGCCCCTGAAGAAGCAGATCTCAACCAGGCGCTTCTTTCTATTGGCCCTCTGAGATCCGCTAGGGCAGAGGGGCAAACACAATGTTAACTCCACAAATGCATCAGGGCACGTGAACGCCAAAGTGCGAGTGCGATTACCAGACACCTAATTGAAAAATTAGGGTCGCCTCGAGATTTTAATATATAGTTTTGTTTTCTGTGATCTTCAGGATCGTCGGTAGTTGCAAAATCACCAATTCACAAGAATAACTTACTGATACCTCTAGTTATGAGGTTAATAGACATATTTCGAGAGATCTCTCGCTCTCTTCTTTCTGTTTAATTCAAACAAACGCGCTGCCATTGCTTTCGGTGGTATGTGGAAGAAGAATACGGTGGCTCGTGCCGCGATTGCGAGAGAGTCCCTGTTGGTGACAGACACTGCAGAAATTAGGCAGACCTCTATTATCAACGACGATAATACTCGTGACATTCTGTGGAGGTTGCTTAGATCGCTTGTTGAGTCCTGGAGCTCCACAGTACTAACAAACTTATCGGGCACCATTATGGACAACGACAGCGCTCCGGCTGCTTACGAGACAGAGACATAGCCACTTACGTGGGTATGTATCTCTTTCCGGTGTATATTATTTGAGCTAGCTCTTTCATCTTCTGCATGATTTTCAACTTTGTGGCTATCATTTCCGCGGCGGCTGCATTTTCGATGGAGGCGAAAATGTTTGAGGCCCGTGTACTTAGCTTTAGGTGCACGTTAAAGAACCCCAGGTGGTCGAAATTTCCGGAGCCCTCCACTAAGGCGTCTCTCATAATCATATCGTGGTTTTGGGACGTTAAACCCCATTTATTATTGGCTATCATTTCCGTCTCTCTGTAAACTTTCTTTTGATTTTTTGGTCACAGCTTTGGAAGTTCATAGTGCCGCGCACACGAAAACTAAGTTACGAATGCATCAACGCTCTGATCGAGAGCAGCAGAGGTCACTCAGTTATGTTCTCCATCTTTCGATACTTAAGGGCATCAGTTTTTATTTGTGACTCTTAATTGTTGCTCTTGATGAAGCATTGCTGTTTCTTTCGCTGTGTTTCGGGGTGGGTTTACACTTCAGCAATATATGGATCTGCGCTTATTTTATTGGTTTGCAGTGGTTCTAGCCACCTCCATGTTTTGCGTAGCGCTTCCTTTAAAATTTGTACTGACAAAATAAATTAATTTTGGTGCGTTGATGCACTATTCATAATTGCGTTTCTTAAAGCTGTGCTATGTCTTCTCGTGATAAATCTCTCAACCATTGTTTCCAACTAAAACTGCAGGCAAATTTGCATTTTTATGCTGCAATAGTTGTCGTTAAAACATGTATCGACGTGCTTCCATTTAAGCACCACGTTGTAAGAAATCATGCAATTTTATAGTAATGGTAGTGCCCATGTTCCTTTAAATAATTTTAAGATCAGAAAGGCAAATCGTCTTAGCGTATATTTTTGTTGCATTTAGGTAGCCATCGCCAAACGTAAAAAAGAAACATCAAGGGTTATGGAGTAATCTCCTACTACACTACAAGAAGTTAACTTCAAGTGCAGGGGTAGCCTTTTGTGTCACCTCTACAGGGAGGAAAAAAATTCAGTCAAAGTTTATAAAGAGAACGTTGATAAATACAAGGTCAACGTTGAACTTGTAAATTTTAGTCATTTATTTAAGAGAGTACCCGCTTAAGACAGGTACATGTAAAGTGTATGAAAAGTGTACGTTAAAATCCCCAGATAGTCTACTTTTACGGAGCCCTCAACTATGGAGTGCCTCATAATAATATCGCTGTTCTGGCACGTAAAACTTCAGATATTAAAAAAGAAAAATTTTAATTCAAAATGTGCGCATCTTCCATATGGAACCCACCCGAAGGAGGCCTCGCAAGTATTCTTCAATCCGTCCAATATGGCGTTGCTTGCATTCAAATGAAATCAATGCCTTATCCCTGAAAGCCGAGCGTGAGTTACCTTTGCGTTGTCGCCGACACATTGCAGTCCTGTTCATGCCACAAGATTATTTACTCTCAACCCAATCGCGCTCTTTGCATTATCCCTGCAGCTCACATAGCTAAGCGTGGTCGTCATGCACAACATGTTTTTCGCCCGCGTACTCATACAAAAGCATTTCCTTCATTTTTTCTCCACTGCAGCTAAGACTATAACGGGCTTTCTCACAACACCACCGCAATCACAAGCCTATCTAACTTCACGCATAGCACATGAAATGTAAGTTTACACTGGTCACTATGGCAACAGTATTTTTCGTACGAACACCCAGCTCTTGCGTTGTGCAATAGGTGTCTTTAATGAAAGAAAAATAAAGGGGTTAAACAAAAAAATGCTTGACTGTTCAAAAGATTTTCTCATCAACAGCTGGAACGAAAGCCCGATATATGAGGTATTGCTCTCACTATAGAACAGCAATCGAAAGCAAGAGCAATAGACCCATGCCAGTCCTACCTTAACAGGGGGACCACCTCCATCAAGAAGCAAATGCTGCGTTTTTATTTGATTTGATCTGATTTACTGATTTTCATTTACGCATGTGCAGAGCTGCCCTGTGTTTGTACGTGTGCATTCATAGTGCGAATATTTGTATTGCCGTGCTTCGCTGCCGTGCAGAAATAAAGGGCCCTCTAGCAGACTAGCCCTGCAGCGATCGTCAATGCCTTGCAACTCCACTAGGTCATCAATCAAGGCTCGCTCAACTTCTTAAGCTCCTTATTCGCTGAAATTAATTCCGGTGAAAACATCGGAGAAAACCAAATTGGTTGATGAAGTTTCACAGCTCAAGAATAAATACCAGGCCCACTCGTTTCATCTTCTCTGTTTAACCATCTCTACAGAGCGCATGAGCGCTGATTTTTCCAGCAAAGCTCGTTGCAACTCACCGATATCGGTTGCGGCATCGTACGCAGAAAAAATACGGCGCCGGCGAGTGGTCAGAAATGCGGAACGCAAAGGTGCGCCAGGCAGATGCGTACTTATATGCGCTGTTTTCCAATAATTGTGGTTCCCCGATCGAGATTTTGTCGGCGATCAGTAGTTTCCGATATGGCAGTCTGATATTTAATCGAGGTGATTTGTCACTCCCCTTCGCCACATTTCATTCTTGCCTGGATATGAATGCATGAGCGTCGTTGCTGCATGTAGCCACTGAAGTGCTGCGCTGCCAAGAAAGTGGATAAAGGTCTAATTGCCTGCATGGAGGATGACAATATTTAAGAGGTAGCATTGCGCAATGCGATTGATATAAACATATAAAGGTACGCCAGGCACACACCCTCCAAGGTTCGTTTGCCCAGACTTTCCTGGTAGGATTAGGGCTCCTAATTTTAGGGGCGAAGCTCCTTAAAACGGCACCCGTTCGTCCCCGTCGTAGTGCGTAACCAGTCTTAACGCTAGTACCAGATCTTGACCTCCAAGGTGGTGCCGGTGGGAGATTTCTCCTGTGCGTTGTTGAACAATAAAAAATTCGCAGCGTGCGCGTTAACTAAAAGCCGAATTCTTCTGTCTCTCATTCCCCATTAGCAGCCATTGGCATGTTCCAGTAGGAAACGTTAGTAGAAGTAGAAGTGTAAGTGTTAGCTAAAAGCCGGCTTCTTCTGGCTGTCATTCCCCATTAGCAGCCATTGTTTACCTCCAAGGTAGTGCCTGGTGAGATTTCTCCTGTGCGTGATTAAACAATAAAAATTCACAGCGTACATGTAAAATTAAAGTGAGCTGCAAGTCGCCATGACTCTCATCGACCCTTTAGTATAAACCGGCCCGATCTCACGTCGTTGATGATGTACTGGGCGTGAAGCTGCGCGACGCCGCCGCCAAGATCCTGCCGTACGAGAGCTTCTCCCCACTCATCATCATTCACCCCGTGGTTATGCTGTGGAATTTTTATCGTACATTTTTATTTTAGGCTAGGCATACTTTTTTTTTTCGTGCTGCAGAATATAGAGGAACGGAGAACCGAGGTGTAATACATCATCCTCTACACATTGAGCAATTTAGATCAGAACAGAGGAGACTTGAGGCAGAGTATGAGCGGTAAGCGGTCCCTAAATATCTATCGCTACAAAGACCAGAAAGACAGAACTGTCAATGGAGCCAAAGATACGTTGGCACTGCTGAAAAGCTTAACCTCAAAGCCCTCCGTCATTGCTCATGTCACTCTGTAGGTCACGTCTGCATATTTCTTCAAGGTTGTGGGCAACCCTAACATAAATAACTATGGTTAAACTTGGTTAATCGGTCTGGGTATCCTTTAGATGTAATTGCAGAATGTGAAAAAAAATATCTGCGGAAAATTGTTCAGTTCATATTTCTTTGCAAAAAAAAAAATCACACGAGAAGCTTGACCAGGGATTTTTAGATGCGTAGCAGCTCTTTGACTAGCCTGTGTAACGCTGTCCGTCCGCACAAACGCGAGGCAACGCGCTTCCCTCGGCGCAGGTGTTGCAGCGCTGCCAAGTAGGTAACGCCGCAGCTGGACGTTGACGTCACGCACCCCTCGCACGCTTCCCTTGCAGGTGCGCGCGTACGTCACTCTCTCGCTCACCCGCCGGAGCGCCGCAGCTGCCGGCTCCGACGCCCGCTCGCCTCCCGTGTCCGCGTTTCAAACAAACGTTTACACCAGTAAACGCTACACCGAGTTTCGCTTCAAACGAATCTTCCAGCGATCACCGCAGCACCCGCGTTAGCGTCGTTCAACCCGTGATGCGACCCGTGCGCAACGCTGCTGCTTCGCATCCCATCAGCGTTCCCTTCGGGAGATGGTCCAATTTTTTCTACATGCGTTCTTCTGCCTTCTCGGCGCAAACTTGTGTTCCTTTAGCGGACGCCCGTGTTTCTGTTTGCAGACAGTTGTTTTTATTGCGATAGCAATTATATGGACAGTCTCGGCTGATTTTTGCCGTCGCCGTCGCCGTCGCCGCCGTCTTGCACCGTATATGTATAAGTATGTATATCTCCACATCCCCTCTCCCCTTCCCCCTCTCCACTTTCCCTCTCCCCTCCCCCTCACTACTTCCCCTCTCACCTTTCCCGCTCTCCGCTTTCCCTCTCTCCTCTCCCCTGTACACTCTTCCTCTGAAACGCGGGCTAGACATACCGAAATTCTCTCCTGCGCAACGCGCGATGAGAACCAGCGCATGGCCGTCCCCTCCCCCTCTCTCTCTCCTACGCTGCCCCCCTCTCGCATGCCTGTCGACTGCGTTCCCCACTCGCCCTGTGAGAATTAACGGCCAGGCTAGAGGGAAGACAAGACGCGCGTAGCGTTCCTCTTCGGTTTCCACGACGCCAGGTCGGTAGCATGCGCAAAGAACGCCAACGGAACGCGATCGTGCTAGTGCTCCGGCTTCGCATCGCCTCATGCTACCCTTTAGCGGGAAATGGTGTAATTTTCTTGCTATCGCATTCATTGCTTCGCTCTTGCGGCGAAACTGTGACTTTTTTTTTTCAGGTGAAAGCATCAGAGGCCTAATCAAACGGAAAAATGGATCGTCTGCATCCCGCGATGTCGGCGTGACGTCAAGGGACATCATCATGTGATGACGGTGTCATTGTCATAACGTAGTTGCGTTGTTTTGGTTTTTCGGCACGTATGTCCAGTACTAAAGCGTAACAGAAAATAATTATTAAAAGAAACAACGAAAAATAAGGGAGATGAAGTAGAACGAATGTGCGAACACAGGACGCGCTCCAACTCACAATAGAATTTAGACAGATATACTTGATATACAGAAACAAACGAAGTAAGAACACTAAAGTAAATAATAAATATCCCAGGCTGCGAGTGCCACTGAACTCTGGCGAATGCAATTTTCTTTGTGATGTCTTGACGTAAAAGGCCTCAAATGTTTCAGTCGACCTTATGCCTTGTCAACTTTAATCTTACGCGATCTGCTTCTCTCGGTACTATGTCGCCCTTTCCCAGCGAAGACACTGATAGGCACAACGTTCAGGAAGCGCCTGCAGTCATAGACCCACTGGTGAAGGGGAACTGATTGTCCTCTATTCTCTGTTCGAGGTCCTTCCTTTTGAGGTAAACCGTTTTTTATCGACGGCCATTTGCTTCGACAAGCAGTACGAGTAAATAAGTCACTCGATGAACTGCACTCCACAGTTTCGCACTTGTCTTCGCCGCTACCAGTTTCCTTTTATTGCGATAGCAATTATATGGACAGTCTCGGCTGGATTTTGCCGTCGCCGTCGCCGTTGCCGCCGTCATGCACCGTATATGTATATATATATATATATATATATATATATATATATATATATAAAGGCCCCAAAGAAAAATAATTCAGAAAAATGCTTCCGAAGCGCGGAATCGAACCAGGGACTTCTTGCTCCGCAGCGAGTGACGCTATCCACTACGCCACGAAACGCAGATCCTCCACGTAGCTAACGGCGAGCGTTATGTACACTGTCAATTTTTATGAAAGGGAACACGCGAGCGTGTGGCCGGCGAGCTCCGGCGGCTGCTTGTAGCGCCTTCAGGCGTGCGCGAGAGCAACCACGGTCGCTTTTCGCGTCATCTAGTGGCGAATAAAACAACCAGTCATGGGTGAAATGCAACTAGCTGCAAGATTGCAACCCCCTCCCCCTTCAAGCCGATTACGCAAGAGGCCGGGCCAGCGGCGTGTCGTCTGCTGCTTGTAAACTGTGTTTGGCACGCGGGAGCAATCGAAACGCCGAAGCTCTGCCGCTTGGCTTTCGCGCGTTGCACTTCGGCCGATTTAGAGCGATTTAAGCGACAGCGGTGCAGTCAAGTGAACTTTCGTTCCTGGTTTCCGGTTTTCAAATCTCGCATCGAATGCTGTGGAAAACATTTTTCTGAGTAGAATCCCACTTGGCCGAGAACGTGTCACCTGTCGTTAAAAAATGTACTGGCATGTCTGAGCTCGATGCTTTAAAGTCATGCATAGTGACTTTCGCTGGGTTCGTGATGAGAACGCGAAATGGCACTGCACATCAAAGAGAAGTATAAAAGGCTTTGTCATGGTTGTAAAGATTTTGATCGATAATTATCAGTAACATAAATGACGTGAGCATGAAACATGAAAAAAATTTCAATGCGTTTATTGAAACTGGAAAAACGTCGTCTTGCTTTTGACGTCAACATTAAAAGTAAAAACAGATTATGAGAATTGTTAGTACCTGGTGGCGTCACCATTTGCGGCCCTGACAGCTGCCATTCTAGCTGGTAGGGATTGATAAAGAGCGGCGGTTAGGGACCTGTCTCTTCTCAGCTTCTCCCACTCCTCTTTAATGACAAGCGGCAGAGCTTCGGCGTTTCACCAAAAGCCAAGCGGCAGAGTTTCGGCGTTTCGATTGCTCCCGCGTGCCAAACACAGTTTACAAGCAGCAGACGACACGCCGCTGGCCCGGCCTCTTGCGTAATCGGCTTGAAGGGGGAGGGGGTTGCAATCTTGCAGCTGGCTGCATATTACCCATGACTGGTTGTTTTATTCACCACTAGATGACGCGAAAAGAGATCGTGGTTGCTCTCGCGCACGCCTGAAGGCGCTGCAAGCAGCCGCCGGAGCTCGCGGGCCACACGCTCGCGTGTTCCCTTTCATAAAAATTGACAGTGTACACTGCCCAACAACAAGCTGGAGAATAGGCTATCACTTTGTATTATCTCACTGAGGATAGAGAATTAGGTATGTTTTCTCCTCATTATTGAGGTCAGCTGTTCGACCAGCCACGACCGCTAAGCGTTGTACTCGAGAAGATCAGAATGAATCTTGGAAACAGTGCGAAATAGTCAGCATACGTTCCTGTCTGGACGTCAGGACGCAAATATAATGGAAGCACAAACGCCGCTTTAGAGCTTACGGGAGCTTGCACAACAACGGCTTTAGAAATTCTAGGCGGAATGAACCAGCTTCGACGGGTGTCGCCATATTGTTTTTTCGGGCGCTGCCTTTGGTGCCCAACGCTAAGAAAGTTGGTACCTGCCATGTGCTCGCTTTACACGCTCAACGCTTGAGCGCAGACTCTAGGGGGGCACCGAGCAGCGGACGCGTCGCGGATGACCACATCGCGATGAATTTTCTTTCTTTGTATTGTGTGAGCAGCTCCGCAGCCTCCACAGCGCTGCAACCAGCTTGTGAGATGGACTACACAGAGACGGCGTAACGCTTATCACACAGCTGCGCTATCCGAACCGGAAGTCGATGGAAAATATTTTAAACTTGAGTGGTCTGCACTTGGGAGCACGCAACATACGGTTCAGTCACCGCAGCTGTATACTTAATGAACGTTTTAGAGGGCAGCTCTTAGGCGGCCGTTCCTGCGTTGAGCGGCGTCGCCGTTCTCAGCGTAACCGATAGAGCGAGGAAGGACGAACGAGAGCGAAAGAACGACTGCCCCAAGGAGTTTTACACCGCGGGAGCCGGCGAGCCGCTTTATTAGCGTCTCGCAATGCCGCATGCCTACTCGCGCTTTTTGTGACAGCGCAACACATGCCTCTCGCGCACGAGCACGAGACAGTGGGTTGACCTGCGAGGCTTGTTAGAAGGCGTGGCTTCGTGGAAGGGACACTAGGGGGGGGGGGGGGATCGGAGATCTCTGTTCGTTCCGCGTTTGTTCTGGCGGTGTTGCGTCACAAAAGTGGGCCGTCCGCAGCTCTCTTCCGCCGAGAGGAAGAGGACAGCCAATCGTCAAGCGGTGAGCGGCGAGCTTTCCGGAAGTAGACGCGCATCGTTTCTCCTCGGCAAGAAGACCGTATATTTCAAAACGAAGTGTTTCTCGCCTTCTAATATATACAGTTGTTATACGCGTACAGTTATTGTTGTTATTCTCAAGCTCAAACAGTTTCTGAAACAGCAATAGGTTTCAGTGCAGATGTTTATTGGTGTTAATTTTTCTAACCTGCTGGCTATGTGAAGTCGTGCACACGAAAAAAAAAAAAAAGAGAGAAGTAGCGGTTGGCGCTGTTTATCAAAATGTCGTCCCACCGGAATGTCTGGCTTGGTCCCGGGTGTCGGATCGTCAAAGGGAGCTTCTTCTGGCTTTTATGAAAGAGCACCCACAGATCGCTACGCCGTCGTGCCTGCTGGGGACGTCGTTCACGAGTGAGGACTGGGAGGACACGTGGCAGTAGCTGGTAGCGTTTTTTATTTTGAACTAAGAAGTCCCTGCGCGTAAGACCACAGCCCAGTGGCAGGCCCGTTCATTTCGTTCGCACTGTGCGTTTCGAGAACCGAAAGTGACGCCGCACTCGCTCATGTCTTCAAACGCATCTCGCACCTCCAACCGCAAGAGAAGCACACGTCGCAAGCGCCATTTTCTCAAAATCAGCTTTTGCGGCAGCCGCAACCGCTGCATCATGCCGTGCGAAGCCCTTGTTCGCTCGAGAGAACGCGTACGAACGGTCTCGCGCTCCGTTCGTTTGTAGCAGACGACATGCTCGTTATGGCGCGGTATGACGTCATCAAGAAATAAAAGATCAAGCAAAAAGAAAAATGGCTACGCCCCTCAGAGACGTGGTTTTTGCCGCTTCGACCAATCGCGTGCGCCGCCAGAATGGGCGCAGAACGAACAGCGCAGAACAGAAATGTCCGATCACCCCACTCGTTATGACGCGGCGTGACGTCACCAAAAAAGAAAACCTCAAACAAAAAAAAAGAAATGGCGACACCCCCCGGCCTTGAGTGGCATCTCCCGCTTCAGCCAATCAGCGCGCTTGTTCTTCCCCAGGAGAATGAACAAGCGCAACGAACAGATCTCCGATGACCCCCTAGGTGCGTGGAGCGCTCTAGCGGACTCGTTAACGCCATTTATAGTCCGGCGCAGCGTTCGTGCCAGTCAGCGGCAGTGGAAGTTGGCGGCGCCATGTTCATCACGTTATCTTTACGCGAAAAGCGAGCATTCGCGCCGCACCGCGTCGTCTTGACGCATGCGCATTTGCTCAACTTGTATACAACAAAACATCTAAACAGCTGCTCTCAGAATTCGCATTGGGCAGTATCGTAATGGTCGGTGAACTTTTTCATTGATTCATTCATTATTATAGACGCTTCTTGTGGTTGAACCTGCCTCATGCTTCCCGAAGAATTTGCAAAAAACATTTACACGGCCCCCTTCCAGATATTTTCATTACCTTGCAGTCGTTTGTTTCAAGGATAAAGTGGAACCCTAATTTTTTTCATCAGCACTTTTAATTGTGTAAGTTTTGAGCAAACACTACTTGAACAGGCAACATAACTCTGCAAAATAACTAGATCAAGACCGTTGGTTTTTCAGGATGACTTAAGCTAGGTGTACACATGCACGCGTGGCCATTGACTTTAGCTTTGGCGTATGCGTGGTGTCAAAAGCTGGTTGCTGCAGGGTGGAAACTATGAGTTGTAAACAAACCCTACGCTTGCGCAGCAAAACATAGCTCTGTTTGTAATTGCATTATTGTTAAAGAAGGTTAAGAAAACTGCGTTTGTTTGGCATGTGATACGTCACATCAATACGCGATACGCTAATAAAGATTTACATGTAGGTTATAAGCATTTCATTATTGTATTGGTAACTGCCGATAATTGTGATGAACAACCAGCATGGCAGCGCCCATGCGGACGCGATCGCCCGCATAGATCGGAACTCGCGCATGCATCTTGCCCGCGGTCCTGACAGCAGTAAGTAAACGGTGCAATCGACTATCGCTATGTGTTATGTCACGCTGAGGACAATGTATAGGGCACGGTTTTTCCTAATTATTGAGATGAGCTGTTTGGTCAGCAACGCCTGCTAAGCCTTGTATCTGAGAGTTTAAAAACGAATTTTAGAAACAGCGCAAAATAGACACGAATACATCGCCGTCAACGCGTGAAGACGCAAATATAACGCAAACACGTCGGTTTAGATCCTGCGGGCCACACACCTTTCGACGGTGACATCATTATTTTGAGGGGCATGAAACCGGCGTCGACGTACACTGCTATGTTGCTGATTATTTTTCCTGTGATGTAGTTGATGCCCAACGCTTACAGTGTTGATTGCTACTGTGTGCTCGCTTTACTCGCCCAACGCGCACAATCTTAACACGAAAGTTTTATGCCGGGGTCCACCAAGGCTTTCATGAGGTATATTAAAGGTGAAATATGTCCACACTGCTCAGAGCACCATTCGCGATCTGCCGATTCCTCCATTACGCCGGGCTTGCGTTCTTTCGCCCCCCCCCTCCCCTATACACGCAAACACACACGGTGTCGACGCTCTGCGCGCCTCGTCCCCAGCCAGGCCTCCATGCTGGCGCATTGCTCCTATGTCACCATTAAACTCATTAACATAAACATTAAACAGCACATTTCCTGGGTGTGTAAGGCCTGTAAGTCCTGAGGAGGGCTTGTAAGGCCGACGTTCTAGGCATCGCCGAGACGCGTGGAGAGACACAAATTGCATGCGCAGTCCTACCTGAAAGCCTTTATATACCACTTTTTCTGCTGTTCGCGACAAAGACATTCCTTGTTGCGGTACTTCAGATGCCGCTGGTGTAACTCGCGAGTAAATGTTTCAAGACGGGCTGGCACGTAATGCAGTTGAGGTCGTCGCTCCATGTTATCACGCGCTGACGAGCACACGACAAATCATTCGAACAGGCGCGGCGAAGACGCAGCACTTGAGACAATAAACCCAGACAATCGAAGTGAAGCCGCTGCCAGGCGTCACTGCTAGTGGGCACCACAATGGTAATACTGAGATCGCTGACGTTATTCTTACTAGCGCACTCAGTGCCCGGGCCGTGGCCTGGGTCGAGCTCAACACGTCATAATACTGTCGATGTTATAGGGTGCAGTAAGCACTGTTGAGCTTGCGTACGCTGTACGCCCTCGAAATAAAACAACTTCTACGCAAAGGGCACAATTCATACGCTCAAAAAACATTTCCATTCAAAGATATCGAGTAAAGGCCTCATCGAGAGCTTGAAATTTAATGTCACTGCTCCTTTCAAGAAAGCTACGTACGATATTCACATGATTGGACCATAAAGTGCCCATAGTTTCGATAATACTGACGTATGTACTCTAACGTGAGGGCTGACGTAACGTCTCACCAAGAGTATCCTTTAAATGCCAGTGTTGTTGACGTGCCTCATAAGTCCACGATGTGCACATAGTTACTACATTTACAAAAACACGTCGATCTACATTGTAACGCTTGGCTCAAAGCCGTAAAATACAGCATAGAAGTACTCGCTGACTCCTTCGCATAAAACCGGTTTCCGCAATGCGTGGGATCTGCCGGATTTTTAAAGACGATAGTCTTTCTTGGGGAACTTAAACGCAGAATTTTTGGTCTGTCTGTCTCTCTGTCTGTCTTTCTGTTTGTCGGCACGTCCCTCGATTCAGCCACTCGGCCAAAGTTGAACCACTTGCCCAAGGGCCAGCCGTCTTGAACTGGTACGGCTGTTCATACTTGTGAACGTTGTCGATCAAAAAGTAAATATCATGCATATCTGAGGTGCAACATCACTAGGTAAGTATTAGGTGGCGTGTTCCTTTAATAGAAAATGCATACATACGTAATTTTAACCCATTAAGGCCCAAGCAAAAACTATTTGTTGAATGTAATTGAAATTTCGCGCACTTATCTAACTACAGTAGACAAAAACATCTGGCAAGTTTCATAGCGTTACATCTATTCCTTCAGAAGTTATGATACTGTACTTTAGAAAGTACGCTGGGCTCTGGCGATAGCAATGCAAGCTGGCTCGGCACACGAATAGCCAGCATGCTTGGCCCTTGCCATACTAATACAAAAGTTGTTTTGGCACATGCAACTTGTCGAAGCAGCGACGCATCATGCAAAGCGTTGCACCATACTTTTCGCAGCATCATTTCTATTTATCACAGACAGTGCACTTCAACCGTTTTTCAATCTTCTTGTGAAATGCCCATATGGATGGAGGGGACTGGCAGGCACACTGGACACGGAAGACCTCTTGATAGTTCTATTGTGTACACAGCACAGGTAGTGTCTTGCAAGTGTGCAGGTGAATGACATCAGTCAACTCATAGAGGGTCTGCAAACCTCCAGTAGGTTGGCAGATCCTCTATGCATTCAGTGCAGCAACGTTGATGATCTGTGTAAATAGGTGCTTCCATCTCATTTTCCCACGAATGAAAATTCTGAAGTTATACGCAGCTTGATTGTGGAGGTGAATCTCTCCCGTGCCAATATTTCTCTAGCTGCTGACGATGTTTCGTGATGGCACTACGTTTTTCTTTTGAGTTGATGATCATCTGCTTACAGAGCGTAATGGATCGACTGTGTCATAGTTCATCGCCATAGCAACTATGCTATTGTCTTTGCCCTTTACGAAAAGAAACTCGTTTCCCGGATCAAAACAGAAGCAGTATTCCCGATTTCTTTCGTTCCATCAGGCAGAAGGCATTCATTCGCACAGCCGTCTTCCCCCTCCTCCTCAGCCGTTTGGGAGTGACAATTACTTCACCAAGAGGCTCTCGTATATCCCTGCCGGCATCTGTTGCAGTCTCCCGAGTCTCAAATGAACGTAAAAACGGCATTCTTCTGAAGAAAATACCTGGTTTGATCTTTGAGGCAACCTACAACGCAATGCACATGTAAGCTCTCACAAAGGCCCAGTGTACTACAAAAAGTACACCAACATTTGATTACCCCTCAGAACAAAACTGTGCACTACAGCTGATTCTTGCGCTTTGCCGTGATTATATTGTTCCTTTTGAAGCACAACCAATGTGTTTTTTTCAATATATACAGTGTGAAACCTTAAATTATTTGAGAAAATGTAGTAGTCGTCACATGCGTTCGACGGGCGCTCGTTTTCCAAAAGTTGAACAACTTGTAGCACAGAAAAAATTCACCTGAGTCAATATGTTCGATTAGGAGTGTCTTGCTGCAACCTTTAGCATCAAAAATGCTAATCAGAAAAATTAGAATATTGGATAGTGTATTTTCTATTCCAAAAAATGAAGTGTACTTTTTAAAGAGTACGCTGGGCGCTAACGGGTTAAGGACCCTAGTTTCTTAAGCTGCGCTGAAAATGCATAAGAATGGAAGCTTGAGCGAGTTGGTATGTGTCCTGTGCCTTCTTTTACTTCGTCGTCGTCTAGTGAGCGCTGTTTCAACAAAGATGAAAATGCGACTGCGCTGAAATTTGCCTTCCTCCGTGCCCTTCGCACGAGCTCATTGTTGTGTTTCGGTTTCGGTTCTGTTGCACTGTACGAATGCCATGGGTTGGTGTTGAAAAACTTTAGTTTTGAGAAGGCCAAGAAGGTGAAAAAAAATATTTAAAAAATGAAAAAGCAGCGTTGTGGGCGGCCTTCAGGCTGCCGGTTGTGGGCGCCGCTCTGACGTTCCTGTTTTACCCAGGCGACGTGTAAATAAAAGAGTGTGTGGAGAGTACTCGTTGAGTGCGGACGTTTCTCTGCTTCAGCGCTTCGCGCCAAACCGCGTTTTCGGGCTGGCTGGCGTCCCCGCCGGTCGCGTTGGTCACCGCCGGTCTTCGCCTGCTGCTGCGCCGGGACTACCAGCACGCAACACAGCACTCATGTTTCCCGACGTATTGCCAGATGGCGTCCATATCTCACACAGCGCCTCTTCTATCGTCTTTACACGACATTTGCCGCGAAGCACGCAGATACGCGGCCAATTTTTCAGCTTGGCTTACTGCGATGGCATGACCCATTATTTGTGTTTTGAAAACTGTGAGAAAATGACATTTTTAATTTGACGAATAAACCCTACGAGAATCCGTTTAGAGGTGACCAGCGTGAAAACTATTTTGTTGAAGTTTATACACATCTGCCAATACTGATTATAAAAAAGAGGCCGGCAATGATACTATTTAAATCATTTGAGAAAATCTATAAATTTTACATCAATTTTGTTTATATTATCTACATATTTGACAAACCACGGACAGTAGCGATGAGCTTCGTCGAAGCTCAATACCCTGTCATGAATTGATGCTAAAGTTCGGTCTAGATTTTATGAACGTCTAAGAAATCTAATATAAGTTTGTGTCTTGTCTGTTATAATTACTTACAGGCGTTACAGGTCGAACAGAAGAGGCGGTAATTTATTATTTATTGTTTCGTCCCATTTTTAGTAGTCATTTCACTCCAGCTGTTCTCTAGTCCTTTGGTGATTGACCTTCCTCTAAGAAACGTAAGGACATGGTGTTCAAGTATTTAGAAGCACATTCTGCATGTTTTTTTTTTTCAGGAAAGTGTTGGCTGTGCCATCTGGACAGGAATATATGTTTTCGTCGAGCGTTAGAAGCATCTGGAATATATGATGTTCACTTATTTGGCATGTCACTAATAGATGATAATGGACTATATAAAAGATGTAGTACACCATCACTACAGGCGAATAGAGAATGGTAGTGCTCATTAAATGCGTTAGCGATATTGGCCTCATCACCCACTTAAATCTTCTCAACTACTAGTTCAACGCATTAGTAATCTTTGAGTTACGTAGGTTACCGTGACGAATACTTTTGCTACATATTTATTGTTGCGTCTCCAGAAAGATTTTGGTGGGAGGTATATACCTTCCACCAAAATATTTCTGGAGACGCTGCAGTAAATTTAGACAACTATTATCCATGGTAAGATTGTTTGTCAGCAGCTTATTGGTTTCTAAGCTTACAAGCAACAAAGAAATTCTTGTTGCAGATTTGGTCAAGCACAACACATTTTCATTTACTTTTTAAGCTGAGCGTCACCCAACAAATTCAGGGATTATGCCTTCGTTTTCTCTAAACAGCTCGAACAAATTTCTCAATGATTAACAATACGCGTAGATCCCTTCCATAGTGCGCATACATCTACAGTTCTTTATGAAAATGAATCTAAATGAAAGGGAAGCGTTTCTATACCTCAGACACCAACCGCTTTAGAGAAGCTGCGGAAACGAACCGCGATACAGTTATCTATGATTGCATTGCTCACTTTCCGTGTGTTCCTGAGCGCACTGCTGCAATTCAATATTCTGTGTAATTCTAGGCTATAGAGCTCTGTGCGAGAACATCGCGGCATCCGCGGCGGCGACGTCAACTATGCAGCTCACGATGCTCAATTCAGCCAATTGCCGTGTGGATGTTTATGACGCAGTAAAAATTAGGCTTATGCCATCATTTGTCGACAGATGAGCGCGCGATTTCTGATGACTTTTTAACTGCAATGTTCCTGCGAGCATTACAATTGTTCATTTATTAATTATTTATTTATTAGTATACCCGTAAGACCCAGAGGATGTTACAGAGGGGTGCGGATACAATATTGCCACGCCCACTTCTTGTTTTATTTCTATGTATTCGGGCTTCACCAGCAAGGACGGTTATCAACGCTCGACGGTGTCCGAGAAGCAGTGTTCGAGAAGCTTGGCGATTGTAGTAGATCGTTTTGTTAAGATTGGGCGCCGCACGCGAATGTTCCAGCTTTGTCGAGAGATACAGCCGCCACCAGCGATATTGCTGGACAGTTCGATAGCGCCTGTATAAAAGCCGACGCGCTTGACCGCTTGTCATTTCATCGACGGTCGACGCCCTGTTCGCCGCTATCAGTGCATTGCTGTAGTTTGTCTTTCAGTTTCCTGGCCACAAGTTCGGCCAAACAAAGAGTTTCATTTCTGACGTGCTGACTGCTGCCTTCTACGACATCACGACCACTCTCTGGTGGAGGTGCTGCTTCCCTAATGTTCCGGACACCTACGAAGAGCCGGGAGCGAAGCCCACAGCGTAAAGAAAACGTCGAAGACCTCGTGCAACAGCGAGCTAGCCGCAGTTTACAAGGCTTGCAACCCGAATACAGTCTCCTACAGGACAAGCCAAGGACCACGGCGACGAATACAACTGGTACGATGACAGCCGTAGCGTCCCCTGTAGCTGTCGTGATGCAGCCGCCCAGAGAGCCGCCGACCTTCCGTGAATCACCAAGCGACGACCCCGAAACCTGGCTGGAGACGTTCGAAAGGGTCTCAAGCTTCAACAACTGGACTTCGAGGACAAGCTGCGCCACGTCTACTTTTACCTTGAAGGCGCTGCAAGGACCTGGGTCGAGAATCGGGAGTCCACTCTTCGAACCTGGGACGTCTTTCGCACCGCTTTCCTGGAGACGTTCGCAACCGTCGTCCGAAAGGAAAGGGCCGCAGCCTTGCTGGAGACACGGGTCCAACTTCCAAGTGAAAGCGTGGCCATCTTTGCAGAGGAAATGACCCGGCTGTTTCGCCACGCTGACCCTACCATGCCCGAGGACAAGAAAGCCCGCTTCCTCATGCGAGGGGTAAAACAAGAGCTCTTCGCTGGTCTGATGCGGAACCCACCTTCGACAGTCCAAGAATTCGTCTCAGAAGCGACGACGATTGTGACGACGCTGAAAATGCGAACCCGCCAGTACAATCGCGGTTCGATTGAAGACAGCCCAGCTGTTCATGCCCTCGCCTCCGACGACCTGCGCGAAGCTATCCGAGCGATCGTTCGAGATGAACTGCGCAAGCTGTTACCCTCACCACAGCCTCAAGTGGACTCGATCGCAGAGCTCGTTCGATCAGATATTCAACAGTCACTGGGTGTTCCTCACCCTGCGTCGCCTCAGCCGCAAGCCATGAGCTACGCTGTAGTAGCGCGACGGTACGTTCCCCCTCCGCGCCCACGTCAAGACACCGCATCGCCACAGCTCGGCCGCCAGACGCCGCCGCCGCCACTACCACCGACGCCCTACCATCCGCCGACAGGACAACGACGTTTGGCGTACCCCTGACAACCGCCCGCTCTGCTACCACTGCGGGGAAGCCGGCCACACATACCGCCGCTGCCAGTACCGACAAATGGGGCTACGCGGATTCGCCGTCAGCGCGCCGCGCCCGTAGCCAGGCGAACGGCCTCGCGACATTGACGACTACCTCACCGGAACACAGTGGCAAGAACTACGACCTTCCCGCTCGCCGTCGCCCGGCCGCTACATGTCACCGCACCACCGGCAGTACACTGGCCCAAACCGGGGCCGGTCGCCTAGCCCGTATCCGGAAAACTAAGGGCACCAACCGATGGAGGTGCGGTTGCTGAACGACGAAATGCTGAAGATCCTCCGCCGTCGACGACGCCGCCGCGACGATGTTCCGAGCCCCCGCCGCACGCCGAACAACGTCCTGAAGACGAAACTTTGCGACCGGAAGCAGACCTGACGACGCAACGCAGAAGCAGCGGTGCAAACCGACGTAGCCGTGACCCGACGCCGCGACGTAACCGCAACGCAAGACGACGGACTAGCGACCTCGACGTTCTGATCGACGGCCACAACGTCACCGCTGTCGTCGATACTGGAGCCGACTATTCCACCATCAGTGGGCTGTTCGCAGCAAAGATGAAGAAAGTTAGGACTGCTTGAGAAGGCCCCGAGATCCGGACCGCTGGAGGCCATCTGATAACGCCGATTGGTGTCTGCACGGCGAGAGTCACCATCAATAACCGGTCTTATCCTGCGAGCTTTGTACTCCTACAAAATTGCTCCAGAGATGTGATACTTGGAATGGACTTCCTAAGTGACCACGGCGCCGTCATCGACCTGAGGTCTGAGTCGATAACACTAACCTCAGACAAAGCGCTCCCGCCCCAAGCGATACCAGGGAACCATGCATTGAATGTGATAGAAGAGCAGGTGACCGTTCCGCCGCGCTCCAGCGTCATTATTTCCGTCGGCCCCACAAAACCTGCGAACATTGAAGGCGTCATCGAGCGCGATCAGTACCTACTCCTGAACCGTCAAATTTGCGCCGCACGAGGTATAGCCGAGCGGCGTGACGGTAAAGCAAAGTTAGTGCTGACAAACTTCAGCCACGAATATAGGCACCTCAACATTGGTACGACGGTTGCCTACATCGACGAATGTGTAGCCGCCAGCGATGCTTTCGCCCTATTCGATGCTGCCGAACCTACTTCGACGAATAGAGGTCCCGAAACGGATTTTGACGTCAACCCGAGCCTTCCGAAGGCCAAGCAAGACCAGCTCAAAACCCTGCTCCTGCAATACAAGGACTGTTTCTCGTCGTCATCGCGGGTCCGACAAACGCCCCTTGATAAGCACAGCATTATAACAGAAGAAAATTCTCGACCACTCCGTCACAGCCCCTACAGTTTCTACTCGAGAGCGCGACGCGATAAAGAAACAAGTGGACGAGACGCTACGCGACAACATCATCCAGCCGTCCAAGAGTCCGTGGGCGTCACCCGTGGTGTTAGTGAAGAAGAAGGACGGGACATTGCGCTTCTGCGTTGATTATCGGTGCCTGAACAAAATCACGAAGAAGGACGTGTGCTCCCTCCCACGGATAGACGACATCCTGCATCGACTTCACAACGCGACGTACTTTTCGTCGATGGACCTCACGACCGGCTATTGGCAGAGCGAAGTAGACGAAAGAGACCGAGAAAAGACCACTTTTATAACACCCGACGGCCTCTTTGAGTTTAAGGTCATGCCTTTCGGTCTTTGCTCGGCACCTGCGACGTTTCAGCGCGTCATGGACACCGTACGGCCGGATTGAAGTGGCAGACGTGCCTCGTGTATTCGGACAACGTAGTCGTGTATTCGTCGACATTCGACGAGCATCTCCGGCGGCTTGAGGCAGTACATCAAGCAATCAAGACCTCCGGACTGACCCTGAAGCCAGAAAAGTGCCGATTCTCGTACGACGAGCTCTTGTTTCTGGGTCATGTGATCAGCAAGTCTGGAGTGCGCCCAGATCCGCGGAAAACAGCTGCCATCGCCGACTTCGCGCCACCCACCGACACGAAGGCCGTGCGCCGATTTCTCGGCTTATGGGCCTATTACAGACGCTTCGTCAAAAACTTTTCACGGATCGCCGAACCATTGACGCTTCTCACGAAGACTAACGTGGAATTCAGGTGGGAAACGGCGCAAGTGCAAGCCTTTCAAGAACTTAAACGACGCCTGCAGACGCCACCCATACTTGCGCATTTCGACGATTGCGCCGATACGGAAATACCCACCGACGCAAGCAGCACAGGACTCGGTGCCGTCCTTGTGCAGAAGATTGACGGGCTTGAAAGGGTTATAAGTTATGCTAGCCGGTCACTATTCAAGGCAGAAGCCAACTATTCCACAACAGAAAAGAAATACCTTGCCAATTTTTGGGCAAAGCCAAAGTTTCGCCCCTTCCTTTACGGCAGGCCCTTCAAAGTTGTCAGTGACCATCACGCCTTATGTTGGCTAGCTAACGTGAAGGAACCTTCAGGTCGTCTGGCACGATGGAGTCTGAGGCTTCAAGAATTCGACATTAGCGTCGTGTACAAGTCCGGACGAAAACACTCTGACGCCGACTGCCTGTCTCGTGCCCTTGTCGACGCGCCGCCGCAAGACGACGGCGATGACTGCTTCCTCGGAACTATAAGTACCGACGACTTCGCCGATAGGCAACGAGCCGACGCGGAACTGGGGGGCCTTATGGAGTACCTCGAGTGCAAGCGCGCCGTTGTTCCGAAGGTATTCAAGTGAGGACTACCGTCGTTTTTCTTACGGAACGGCGTTCTCCTGAAGAAGAACTTCTCGCCCCTTCGAACCGACTACCTTCTCGTCGTGCCCTCATCATTGCGACCAGAAGTCCTCCAGGCCCTACACGACGACCCGACGGCTGGACACCTCGGTGTTTCCCGCACGCTCGCCAGAATACAGGAAAAATACTACTGGCCACGCCTTGCTGCTGACGTCACCCACTACGTTAAGACTTGCCGAGATTGCCAGTGACGGAAGACACCGCCGACTAGGCCAGCGGGACTTCTGCAGCCAATCGAACCACCTCACCGGCCGTTCCAGCAAATCGGGATGGACCTACTGGGGCCGTTCCCGACGTCGACTTCCGACAACAAGCGGATCGTTGTAGCAACTGACTACCTCACTCGCTACGCCGAGACAAAGGCCTTGCCCAAAGGCAGTGCCGCTGAGGTAGCCAAGGTCTTCGTGGAGAACATCGTCTTGCGTCATGGCGCCCCAGAGGTCCTCATCACCGACAGAGGTACCGCCTTTACTGCGGACCTAACTCAGGCGATCTTCAAATACAGCGAGACGAGCCACCGCCGCACCACCGCCTACCACCCGCAGACCAATGGCCTCACCGAGCGTCTAAATAAGAGCATCGCCGACATGCTGGCTATGTACGTCGACGTTGAGCACAAGACGTGGGACGCCGTCCTTCCGTATGTGACCTTCGCTTACAATACGGCCGTTTAACAAACAACGCAGATGACGCCGTACAAGTTGGTCTACGGAAGGAGCCCGGCGACGACGCTCGACGCCATGCTACCGAACGTCACCGACGAAGAAAACCTCGACGCCGCCGCTTACTTACAACGCGCCGAAGAAGCTCGACAGCTCGCCCGCCTGGGCATTAAGACCCAGCAGCACACTGACAGCCGTCACTATAATCTTCGACGACGCTTCGTGGAATACCAGCCCGGCGACCGTGTTTGGGTTTGGACGCCGATACGCCGACGTGGGCTTAGCGAAAAACTCCTTCGGCGATACTTCGGGCCATACAAGGTTCTTCGACGCCTCGGTGCTGTTGACTACGAGGTCATCCCGGACGGCATTACGAACTCCTAGCGACGCCGCGCACGACGTGAAGTCGTCCATGTCGTGCGCCTTAAGCCGTTCTTTGCGCGTTAGCGAACCTGGGGACTCTTCTTTTACCTTTGTTATTGTAATTTATTTATGTATGCACTTGTTCTTTTCTCTTCTTTGTTCTTTCACAAGCATCGGAACGATGCTTTTTTCAGAGGAGGGCAATGCCTCGCCCACTTCTTGTTTTATTTCTATGTATTCGGGTTTCACCAGCAAGGATGGTTATCAACGCTCGACGCTGTCCGAAGCACTCGACGCTGTCCGAGAAGCAAATTGGCACTTTATGAGTTCAACACAAGCCCAGTCTTCAATACAGTCGATCACCATATCCAGACGAGTATTATGCTCGTCTAGGGCCGTCTAGGGGTAACGAATGTTTTTTTTTTTTCTTGTCAGCTGCGTTCATTGGAATTTGCCAATAAGTAGATCATAAATCAACGCACGAAAAATAGGAAGCAGATTGTAAACAGTCTATGGCGTCATCAATACGGGGCCAGCGGATAGACATCTTTTTTTGGTAACGAAAATCAGTCGGCGATAGTCTACGCAGAATCTCCACGTATCATCTTTCTTCTTCAATAGAATGACTGGTGCGGCCCAGGGACACGCCGATTCTTGAATTGCTCCATTCGTTAGCAACTATTGCACTTGCTCCTTGACACTCTTGCGCTCTGATGGTGCCACTCTGTAAGGTTTCTGCCGTGTGGGATGCGGTGACGCGGTGTTGATTCGATGACGTATTCGAGACGATGGAATTGAAGGTATTCGGCTGCTTTTTGAGAAGTTGAACACATTAGAGTGCTTGGAGAGAACGTTAAGGATGGTGTGACCTTCACTTTGGCTAAGTGACTTGCTGATCATTTGTAGCAGTTTTAAATCCTCTGAACGCTGAGAAGCTAGATGTCCGTTCTCGCCTGCAGCATCGAGAAGAGCCACTAGTGTGGTAGATGATTCGGGTTTGAATGCACTAAGTTTCATGCCACCAGGCAACACTTCAGGCTTCATTGAATTGTTGATTGCCCACACAACTGTGCGTCCGTTAACTACAGACACCACGCAATGGGGAACTAAAATGTTCTTTTTCACACAGGCCCAATGAATCGGTTCGAGTGTGGCTTCGAACATGGCGAGGTCGTTACAAGAACAAGTCACTGGAACACACATGGCAGAGAATTCAGGAACTACCATGTCCTCGGAGAAAAAAGGTGCAATCATCACGGGTTGAATTCTCCAAGAGTGCCGCTGGAAAACTACCGTGCACGGGAAGGTGCCCACTTCCGCAGTAAACGGTTGCCCCACACTCCCGCAAAAAATAAATTCCCAAAATAACGCCATGCGTGGATCGCGTAATAACAGCAAATTCATTGGGAAACACTTTACCGCACAAGGACACATCCACAGTAGAAACTCCCACAGGACACAGCGCGTCACCACTCACAGCACGTAATGTCACGCCGTGACGCAAACAAAAAACATCGCATTAGGCCCAAGAAGGTTCTTGAAATTAACGCTCATCACAGAAATAGTCGCACCTGTATCCACAAGTGCCATTGTAGGGACACCATCAACAAGTACGTGAACTCGTTCTTGAGCATACACAATGACGGAGGTACGTCTGTCGATAGTGACTGGCATCCAGCGGCCTCACCCCCATTGGTCGCACTTGCTAGTTTTCCGCCGGCGGTGATTGCGTGCGACGCCGCGGCGATGGGGATCGTGGAGCGCGTGGAGCTGGCGGCGGAGTCAAGCTTCGGTCAGAGGCTGGCGACGGGTAGCGTAAACCGGCAGGTGTGCGTGGTGGCCGTGGCAAGAGAACGTGCGGTCAAAGGGCTGCGTAGCCCTGGGCATGGACTCTCGCTGGTATGAAGGGCGGTAGTTGCAAAAACGTGAGATGTGACCCGGAACACCACAGGTGTAGCACACCGGAAGAGGTCGGGAACACGCGGCTGCTCAGAGTAAGCCAGCCCTATGACAAGGCGTAGGATCTTCACGGGCACCGCAGCCAGCCGAAATTCGCTGCGGGAAACGAGGTGAGAGCAAACGTCGTTCGTCATTCGAGGGTGGCCGATACGCGAACCCAGATCGCCGTGTGCCTCTGTATTCGTCGGAATCTGCCCAGATAACTGATGGTGCCGTGGAGCCAGGGTAGCCGGGGTTCGTGCGCGTCCTGTGTGCCTTGCATAGCTGTCCTGGAAGTCGCTGTGGTCATGAGAGATTCGCTGACATTGAAACAATTCTTCTCTCACAATCTGCCGTATTGTCGACGCCAGGTCATGGGGCGTCATTGTGTCGACACTAGCCACCGTCGGGACGTTAGAGAGACGGCCAAATTTTGGCACTATCTCTCGCATTTTAGCGTTTCAAATGTGCGACAATGCTGCATCACGTCGGACACGGAGGTCAGGCTCTCTTTTTCTGATTAGGAAATTGTACACATCTTCCGCTATCCTCATCAGAACGTGTGCAACCTTATCCTCTTCAGGTAATCTGGCATCCACTACGTTGAGAGCTTCAAAATTTCTTCAGTGTACGCGGTACGCATGTCACCTGAAAGATGTGCCCTCTGAGCCAAAGTCTGCTCTGCCCTCATTTTCTTCGCGTTAGAATCACCGAAGCACTTCTGTACTTCCTCAACAAAACGATCCCAAGATTTGAAGATGTCTTCATGGTTCTCATACCACATGAGAGCTGTGTTAGTGTAAATGCAACATGACTAAGCTGCTCTGAGGAGGCCCAACCGTTCCTTCTGCACACCCTTTGGTATTTCTGCAGCCACTCGTCCACATCTTATTCAGAGGTCCGGACAAAGTTCGGCGGAACTCGGTAGTAAGGTAAGGAACATATCAATGTCGCCCTCGAAGCACCAGCGCTCTGTTCATGGGTCATCTCGATCGGCGACGGCGGGAGTACGGCAAGGCGGCGGCTGCGGCGAAGTCCGGGCAGTAGTGCTTCCGTCGTTGGGTTCGTTGCACCCCGCACCTTCCACCAAACTGTTACGCGCACACGAGATGTTTAAGGGGTATTTAATGGGAAACCCAGGCACAAAAGACCATGGTGATCGCCGGAGCAGCGTCGTCGTCCTCTTCCTCTACTACCGCTTCTCTCGTTTCCCTCTGGCAGTGACACTTCGTAACAACATTATCAGCTGCAAGAAATGTGTAAGTCTTATGCAGTGCGCAAGTACCAAAACGAGCGCTTTGCTATGCCGTGAGAAAGGTCCTAAGTGTCGTAAAATATTGAGTTCAACTTCTCCCCTTGCATGAACTCCTTAGCGTTTGTGGTCGATGCGGAACTGCCACTGCCGCACCGAACAGCATTTCTAGCTCTCGGCCTTCGCGGTGTAATTGCGGGGCTGTACCTTTCCGGGTGAGGTGAACGGACCTCATTCACTGGCCATTTCGGAGCCACTGACGGGTTATTGGGCCATTAAAGCCTGTTCCTATCAGCGCCCCTCTTGCTTGCACACTTTTGGAGCTCATTTACTTTAGCAGCTTTTATTTCATCTTCATATTTGCTGCTACTGGCGGTAATGCTGACAGTTTATCGAAGTAGTGTAAAGCAAACATTGAAAAGCTATCACCTAAGCGACGGTAAACAGGGCGCGTCCTAAGAAAAGAAAGCAGAGGTAGGGAAGCCGAAACACGGAGATAACTGCGCAAGAATGCATTGCGGAAAATTGTATGGGCTAAAAGTTGGAGTTAAAACAAGATAAACTAGCTTCATTACGGGCTCACGATTGAAAGACAGTGCAAGAAATATTTCGGAGCAATTAAACTGCTGTTCAAATCACTGAGGTCTTCAACCATATTACCGCACAATCTCATTACCAATGTTTTGGATTTAGTTCGCGTTTTATTACATTGCTTGCCGAAGCTGGAACGCGGAAGTTCAATTAATCTTTTTGTTCGATTAACGAATGATCGTTCAGCTCCTCAACCACAAATTAATGAATGCCTATCGATGTGAGTTTTTTGCTCCAATATTCGCCATTGCTGGCGGGTGCATTCCAAAAGGCTACACTAGTTTATACACATGTACAGTAACACAGTTCCACCTTCCAAACACATAAACATAAACCGGTCGCCATTTATTTGTGGGAAAGGTTGAACAAAGATTAACAATAGAAGAATGCGTAATGCTTTTACTGATCATATTTGTTTTGTTAGATGCTAAATATAATTTGTGCTAATGAATAATCAAGCGATAAACCACATGGAATGTAAAGCCAAATAAGACAGAAATTAGGGGAACGATGCAGACTTGAAGTGATGAAAAATAATCGAACAATGAGTGTTTCTAGAGTGTAGTGAAACAGCGAATTTCATTTTGAAATGGAATTTATTGAGTGCATATAGGCTTCCCAAGCAACGCTTAGCGGCGCTGCTGGATGGATGCTATGAGCGTCCCCTTTATAACGGGGCGGTGACATGTCTGCCACCAGGCTCGAAGGATAAAAAAGAAAAAAAAAGAAAAAAAAAACTTCCTTGTTTCATGTTGTCCTAATGCCTTATCTACATTGATTAAATCTATGTTATTATAACAAAAAAATATAAATTCACAGTCCATCTCTCTGCCTCTTAAGGCAGAATAACCTTTTTTCCCCCAATTATTTATTTTTTGTACTTTATCTCTACCTTTCTACCACCAATACTCTAACCGTCTCTTACTTATTTCTATCGCGGGCGTGTTCAGCTTTCCATTGTTGTCCCTAAAACCCAAGGCTTCATGTAGACTCGTGCCCACACGTATACCTGGGTGAATATCGCCACATTCAATCAGTACATGTTCCATCGTTTCCTTAGTTCCCCCGCAGCATGTACATAGTTCTTCTTCGTTACTGAATCTCGCTTTATAACTACGCGTTCTCAGGCAGCCCGACCTTGCTTCAAACAGTAAAGCGCTTCCCCTTGAATTATCATAAAACCTTTCCCTCCTTATTTCGTTTTTTCCTTTTCGGTAGTTACTCAGAGCCGGCTTCTTTTCCATCGCTGTCATCCAATAAGTCTTCTCCGCCTCTCTGACCTTCCGCTTAATGCTCCTTGTTGCCATATCGCCCGCACTGCCAGCCGTATATTTACTGGTGAGCCTCCTAGTTCTTTTTCTCCACTGCGTGTCAACGCTTTTTCTATACAAATACCTGAAAACCTTCTCTGCCCATCTACTCTTCTTCATTTTCCTCAGCCTCTCTTCGAATCTCATTTTGCTCTGCGCTTCCCTCACTTCAAAGCCTGTCCATCCCATATCACCCTTCACCGCCTCATTTGTCGTCTTCCCGTGAGCGCCCAAGGCGAGGCGGCCCACCGTCCTTTGATTTACATCCATTCCTGATTGCACCTCTGACTTCATGCACACCACTGAGTTCCCAAATGTAAGCCCCGGAACCATCACACCCTTCCACAGCCCTCGAAGCACCTCGTACCTATTGTATCCCCATAAAGCTCTGTGCTTCATAATTGCAGCATTCCTCTTTCCCTTTGCTACCAATGCTTTCTCTTGTACCTCCATATATCTATCCCCCTCATTTACCCATACTCCGAGGTACTTGTACTCGCTTACCCTCGGTATTTTTTGGCCCTGTATTAAGACCGTATGGTCTCCGTGATCATTGAATACCATCAATCCACATATTGTTGCACTAAATCCTAGTCCTAGAGCCTCACACTCCCTTCCGCATATATCTGCCAGTCGCTGTATATCATCTTGACTGTCCGCAAATAAGACAATATCATCAGCATAAAATAGACCTGGAAGCTTCTGCTCAACCATCGCTCCGACCTGTTTGTGTGACAAATTAAATCCAATGTTGCTACCTTCTAGCGCTTTTTCCATCCTCGCCATGTACAGCATGAATAACAGCGGGGACAAAGGGCATCCCTGTCTCAGCCCCTTGCTAATTTCAACGCTGTCCTTGCTACTTATTCCTTCCCATTCTATACAAACTGTATTTTCTCGGTATATTTCTCTCAAAAGCTGTACACAGTCGTCACCTATGCCCACTTCCTTCAATATATCCCACAAAATTTCCTGATTAACGTTGTCATACGCCCCGGTGATATCTAGATAAGCTACGTATAAGGGCCTGTTTTCTATTTTAGATATTTCTATACACTGGGTAAGAACAAACAGATTATCGTCTAACCGCCTGTCGATTCGAAATCCATTCTGAAGTTCTCCCAAAATATCATTTTGTTCTACCCACGCTTCTATTTTTAATTTTACTGCCTGCATCGCCAACCTGTATAGCACCGATGTAATTGTTAGGGGTCTATACGAGCGAATGTTATCTTTTTCTCCCTTGCCTTTATAGATTAAGTTCATTCTACTTTTTCGCCAACGGTCTGGTATTTCCCTCTCCTGTAAGCACTTTTCTATGGCTTTCAGCAGTGCTTCTTTAAAGTGCAGCAGTGCTCTTGACAGGCAGCGCCATCTCTGGCAGAAAAAGAGAAACTGGGGCGTGATCAGCGAGCGCTTTCCCTTCTCGCCACCGCGTTGCCGCTCGCTTCCGTGCACGTGCAGAGCTCTCGCGGTGCACTTGCGGCGTCTCACAATGTACCGCATGCAGTGCGGCTTCAAAAGGATCTTCAAGCTTGACTGGCACTTCCGCAAAGCGAACTTGATAAAATGAGGAAAGCTCGTCAATCACGTTAACGGTGAAGAGCAGACGATCGACGACAACCACGCCCGACTCAAAGCGAAATGCATTTCCCAAGTCGCGATTACACCTTGTAGGACGTATACCTCGAGGTAAGTCTCATTCTGTCACGTTAAAGATGAATAATGGTCCACATGCACTCCGAAATGAAGCCGTACACGCTATCGATGTTCTGCGGCGTGGACTACGAATCATATGATTGTTGTTTTGATATCGCATGCTTACAGTAGCAGCCGTGTACTTTCGTGAACAAACGTTTGCGGCGTGCGAAAAAAAGATTATACGGCCATGGCACTGCTTCCTGAGAAGGTTAGAGTCAAGCCCTCCGTGCCGCTGGAGAATCACCCGCCGATTAAGACGCGAGGCAGCTAGCTGAGCTTCAACCACTGTGAAGCAAGATGAACTGCTCGCCTCGTTTTTTGGGCTATCGCGTCATGCTTGCAGTCTCTTTTTATGATACCGACTTGACAGGCGTATAAAACCTGTTGCGTGAACGCGGCTAGAAAATCGCACAAAGTCAGAAGGTGGTTAATTCAAGGTTGCAATTGCAAAGCATGTATGAAGTGCCAGTTATATTTAGCGGCTTAAATATATATCACCCCAATAAAGTGACAAAAACAAAGCAAACCTGCAGAACGATGTCAAAGCTTGCTGAAAATGCACAGACGTCCGTTCCGGCGTGATAAAGCAGCCTTCCCGACGCGTGAAATGCAGGCGCCGAACTTCTGACAATGTGCGGAGTTCAGTTGAATTCAACCAACCGCGCAACGCTAACGGTATAACGCGAATGTGAACGTTCAACAACGACGGGTAGGTCTCACGAGCACGGGGAATCAAAACACAAAGTTGCTTCACCTACAACCGTAACTGGACTTTAACAATGCGAGAAGACAGCGAGTAATCATTACTGTAGTCGCTGCGTGCATGCGCCCCGTTACTTACCGATTCAGGTAGTCGGAACGAACGAAAGCGATGAACTCAGACAGCCAAAATAGAAGGCGAGACAGCGCTGTCAGCTATCCACGCTTGCCGCCTTTATTTCTCGTGCGACACGCCCGGGAACCGATACAGTTTAACGCGTGAATCGAGTGCCTTGTCTGCACTGTTGTGGCTGGCCACTAAACCGCAATACTTCGGACCACGCTTGCGCTTCCGCGGGGTCGCTTCTGCCATCGTGGAAATGCGCAGCTTCGCACAGCAAGCCTCTCGGTTCAACGTGCCGAGCTGACGGCCCCACAGTTACCCGCACCGAGAGAAGAACGCGAGCGCACGTGCGCTACCGCTACCGTGAAAGGGGCTGAGTCGGCCGCGCGACGGTTCAGTGTTTTCAGACGGAGCCGCAGCGCGGCTGGCGCGGCGCTGTCGTCGCGCCGCAAACTTGAGCTTGGGTTCCCTATAACGAGTTTCAAAGCATGTGTTCAAATCAAGGATTATCAAGCATGTCACTTTTCTTGTAGCGGTAATCGGCACTTATTTTTTTTTAGCGGTAATTGTCTTACGTGACAGAAGGACGAATGGACGGACGGATGGAAAGTTTTCCCGACATAGCGAATGCGTCTTCTCTTAGACCGGGCTTTTAACACGCACAAAAGACGACATGGAGAATTTTACAAGTCAGGGAAACTCATAATTTGCGAAATATTACTTCCATACTCGTTTTTTTGTGATCGCGGAATGCGCCTTGTGAGCGGCTTTTCTCGAAGCTGACGACCGTGGGAGAGATGCTAGATGTCATGCCGATACCATCCTACAAAAGCGTTCCAAGGAAGTCCCAGCCTACAATAAACTGTACGCTTACACATTGCTCAGACCCGCCACGACGGTCTAGTGGCTGCCGTGCTCGACTGCTGAACAGAATATCGCGAGATCGAATCCCGGCCGCGGCCGCCGCATTTTCGATGGAGGCGCAAAATGCTTGAATCCCGTGTACTTATTAGGTGCATGTTAAAGAACCCCAGGTGGTCGAAATTTCCGGAGCTCTCCACTACGGCCTCCCTCATACTTATATCGAGGTTTCGGACGTTAAAGCCCAACAATTATTATTTCACATTGCTTAGGCCGCTCCCAAAGGCGATTCTGCGTCAATTTTACAGCAAAGCCACGCGTTACCAGGGGGGCATGGCTCGAGACCGTATGGACCTTGAAGTCTACAGGAATGGTCCCTGGTAGAAGAGAAGGGAAAGAGCCTGGCGACGGCATTTGTCTAAGCATAGTGTGCTGGCTTTGCCGAAGCACAATAAGTGAGAGAGTAGGACCATGAAGTAGCAAAATATTAGATGAATGATGGCGCAAAAGTAGAGACAACTGACAAAGCAAATATTACGAAAAATAAGGCCGCGATGGAACAATGTTAGGCTGTCAATTTCTGTTTTCTGTTTTACTCTGTAGGAAGAATGATCTAATTAAAGTAGACAAAGCATGAGGTTCTGAAAAAACTACCTAATTTCGAGCTTATTGGCGCCCAGGTCACCGCCTCGTTGTAAAAATGACCCTCAGAGCGTCCATCCATCCACACACGCAGGACACTGAGAGAAACTGGAGATGACGGCGCGGCACTGCGCGCTCACGCTTGAGGAACAAGCGGGAAGGCGTGGACACGGCAAAGCGAATACAGCGGAAGAACGTCGCTGTCTGCAGTCGTTAACGATGAAAGAACGAGCAGAGAGGCGTCTGGAGCTGAAATGCAAATACAAACGCGAATGCAGCTTCGTTGGTAATCCGTCCCCATATCAATATCGAGGCACAAGGAATGTTATTCCTGCGCTTCTCGTTTTATGACCCTTTTCTATTGCGTGAAAGCGTTCAAGGCCAATTTCTCACCCAAAATACACCGCGCATCCCCAAGGTCACGCACTGCTGGCCATTGGGATAAATGGGTTCTTACGTTCGGTATGCAAATACCGAATACCGCAGAAGGAATGCAGGGCTTCAGTTGTCGTTACAAGTAACCATGTGGTCCAGGCTATAGTTCAGCATAAATGATTACTAAAATTGGTTTGTGTCGATGAATGTATGCTATGGCTTATCCATGGGCACCCACTACGGTGAGGAGCGCGCCTTTTTAATTGCACAATACTCTATCGCAAAAGCTGGTTGCAGCATGTTGAAAACTTCGAGGCGTAAGCAGGCCACATGCTTGCGCAGGAAAACAGTTATATTTTTTCATGACAATATAAGTTGGAAAATTTAGGACAATAGAGTTTGTTCGGCACGTGCTACGATACAACGATGTGTGATCAGCTGATCAGAAATATCACGTACGTCATGTGTCTTTAATTATTTTATCGGTAACCACCGGTTACTGTGATAGAGAAACAACATGGCATCGCCTATGCAGACGGCACCACTCACTTCGATCAGAACTCACCCTCGCTGCTTGTACACTGCCCAACAACAAGCTGCGGAATAGGATATCAGTTTGTATTATCTCACTGAGGATAGAGAATTAGGTATGTTTTCTCCTCATTATTGAGGTCAGCTGTTCGACCAGCCACGACCGCTAAGCGTTGTACTCGAGAAGATCAGAATGAATCTTGGAAACAGTGCGAAATAGTCAGCATACGTTCCTGTCTGGACGTCAGGACGCAAATATAATGGAAGCACAAACGCCGCTTTAGAGCTTACGGGAGCTTGCACAACAACGGCTTTAGAAATTCTAGGCGGAATGAACCAGCTTCGACGGGTGTCGCCATATTGTTTTTTCGGGCGCTGCCTTTGGTGCCCAACGCTAAGAAAGTTGGTACCTGCCATGTGCTCGCTTTACACGCTCAACGCTTGAGCGCAGACTCTAGGGGGGCACCGAGCAGCGGACGCGTCGCGGATGACCACATCGCGATGAATTTTCTTTCTTTGTATTGTGTGAGCAGCTCCGCAGCCTCCACAGCGCTGCAACCAGCTTGTGAGATGGACTACACAGAGACGGCGTAACGCTTATCACACAGCTGCGCTATCCGAACCGGAAGTCGATGGAAAATATTTTAAACTTGAGTGGTCTGCACTTGGGAGCACGCAACATACGGTTCAGTCACCGCAGCTGTATACTTAATGAACGTTTTAGAGGGCAGCTCTTAGGCGCCCGTTCCTGCGTTGAGCGGCGTCGCCGTTCTCAGCGTAACCGATAGAGCGAGGAAGGACGAACGAGAGCGAAAGAACGACTGCCCCAAGGAGTTTTACACCGCGGGAGCCGGCGAGCCGCTTTATTAGCGTCTCGCAATGCCGCATGCCTACTCGCGCTTTTTGTGACAGCGCAACACATGCCTCTCGCGCACGAGCACGAGACAGTGGGTTGACCTGCGAGGCTTGTTAGAAGGCGTGGCTTCGTGGAAGGGACACTAGGGGGGGGGGGGGATCGGAGATCTCTGTTCGTTCCGCGTTTGTTCTGGCGGTGTTGCGTCACAAAAGTGGGCCGTCCGCAGCTCTCTACCGCCGAGAGGAAGAGGACAGCCAATCGTCAAGCGGTGAGCGGCGAGCTTTCCGGAAGTAGACGCGCATCGTTTCTCCTCGGCAAGAAGACCGTATATTTCAAAACGAAGTGTTTCTCGCCTTCTAATATATACAGTTGTTATACGCGTACAGTTATTGTTGTTATTCTCAAGCTCAAACAGTTTCTGAAACAGCAATAGGTTTCAGTGCAGATGTTTATTGGTGTTAATTTTTCTAACCTGCTGGCTATGTGAAGTCGTGCACACGAAAAAAAAAAAAAAGAGAGAAGTAGCGGTTGGCGCTGTTTATCAAAATGTCGTCCCACCGGAATGTCTGGCTTGGTCCCGGGTGTCGGATCGTCAAAGGGAGCTTCTGCTGGCTTTTATGAAAGAGCACCCACAGATCGCTACGCCGTCGTGCCTGCTGGGGCCGTCGTTCACGAGTGAGGACTGGGAGGACACGTTGCAGTAGCTGGTAGCGTTTTTTATTTTGAACTAAGAAGTCCCTGCGCGTAAGACCACAGCCCAGTGGCAGGCCCGTTCATTTCGTTCGCACTGTGCGTTTCGAGAACCGAAAGTGACGCCGCACTCGCTCATGTCTTCAAACGCATCTCGCACCTCCAACCGCAAGAGAAGCACACGTCGCAAGCGCCATTTTCTCAAAATCAGCTTTTGCGGCAGGCGCAACCGCTGCATCATGCCGTGCGAAGCCCTTGTTCGCTCGAGAGAACGCGTACGAACGGTCTCGCGCTCCGTTCGTTTGTAGCAGACGACATGCTCGTTATGGCGCGGTATGACGTCATCAAAAAATAAAAGATCAAGCAAAAAGAAAAATGGCTACGCCCCTCAGAGACGTGGTTTTTGCCGCTTCGACCAATCGCGTGCGCCGCCAGAATGGGCGCAGAACGAACGGCGCAGAACAGAAATGTCCGATCACCCCACTCGTTATGACGCGGCGTGACGTCACCAAAAAAGAAAACCTCAAACAAAAAAAAAAAAGAAATGGCGACACCGCCCGGCCTTGAGTGGCATCTCCCGCTTCAGCCAATCAGCGCGCTTGTTCTTCCCCAGGAGAATGAACAAGCGCAACGAACAGATCTCCGATCACCCCCTAGGAGCGTGGAGCGCTCTAGCGGACTCGTTAACGCCATTTATAGTCCGGCGCAGCGTTCGTGCCAGTCAGCGGCAGTGGAAGTTGGCGGCGCCATGTTCATCACGTTATCTTTACGCGAAAAGCGAGCATTCGCGCCGCACCGCGTCGTCTTGACGCATGCGCATTTGCTCAACTTGTATACAACAAAACATCTAAACAGCTGCTCTCAGAATTTGCATTGGGCAGTATCGTAATGGTCGGTGAACTTTTTCATTGATTCATTCATTATTATAGACGCTTCTTGTGGTTGAACCTGCCTCATGCTTCCCGAAGAATTTGCAAAAAACATTTACACGGCCCCCTTCCAGATATTTTCATTACCTTGCAGTCGTTTGTTTCAAGGATAAAGTGGAACCCTAATTTTTTCATCAGCACTTTTAATTGTGTAAGTTTTGAGCAAACACTACTTGAACAGGCAACATAACTCTGCAAAATAACTAGATCAAGACCGTTGGTTTTTCAGGATGACTTAAGCTAGGTGTACACATGCACGCGTGGCCATTGACTTTAGCTTTGGCGTATGCGTGGTGTCAAAAGCTGGTTGCTGCAGGGTGGAAACTATGAGGTGTAAACAAACCCTACGCTTGCGCAGCAAAACATAGCTCTGTTTGTAATTGCATTATTGTTAAAGAAGGTTAAGAAAACTGCGTTTGTTTGGCATGTGATACGTCACATCAATACGCGATACGCTAATAAAGATTTACATGTAGGTTATAAGCATTTCATTATTGTATTGGTAACTGCCGATAATTGTGATGAAGAACCAGCATGGCAGCGCCCATGCGGACGCGATCGCCCGCATAGATCGGAACTCGCGCATGCATCTTGCCCGCGGTCCTGACAGCAGTAAGTAAACGGTGCAATCGACTATCGCTCTGTGTTATGTCACGCTGAGGACAATGTATAGGGCACGGTTTTTCCTAATTATTGAGATGAGCTGTTTGGTCAGCAACGCCTGCTAAGCCTTGTATCTGAGAGTTTAAAAACGAATTTTAGAAACAGCGCAAAATAGACACGAATACATCGCCGTCAACGCGTGAAGACGCAAATATAACGCAAACACGTCGGTTTAGATCCTGCGGGCCACACACCTTTCGACGGTGACATCATTATTTTGAGGGGCATGAAACCGGCGTCGACGTACACTGCTATGTTGCTGATTATTTTTCCTGTGATGTAGTTGATGCCCAACGCTTACAGTGTTGATTGCTACTGTGTGCTCGCTTTACTCGCCCAACGCGCACAATCTTAACACGAAAGTTTTATGCCGGGGTCCACCAAGGCTTTCATGAGGTATATTAAAGGTGAAATATGTCCACACTGCTCAGAGCACCATTCGCGATCTGCCGATTCCTCCATTACGCCGGGCTTGCGTTCTTTCGCCCCCCCCCCCCTCCCCTATACACGCAAACACACACGGTGTCGACGCTCTGCGCGCCTCGTCCCCAGCCAGGCCTCCATGCTGGCGCATTGCTCCTATGTCACCATTAAACTCATTAACATAAACATTAAACAGCACATTTCCTGGGTGTGTAAGGCCTGTAAGTCCTGAGGAGGGCTTGTAAGGCCGACGTTCTAGGCATCGCCGAGACGCGTGGAGAGACACAAATTGCATGCGCAGTCCTACCTGAAAGCCTTTATATACCACTTTTTCTGCTGTTCGCGACAAAGACATTCCTTGTTGCGGTACTTCAGATGCCGCTGGTGTAACACGCGAGTAAATGTTTCAAGACGGGCTGGCACGTAATGCAGTTGAGGTCGTCGCTCTATGTTATCACGCGCTGACGAGCACACGACAAATCATTCGAACAGGCGCGGCGAAGACGCAGCACTTGAGACAATAAACCCAGACAATCGAAGTGAAGCCGCTGCCAGGCGTCACTGCTAGTGGGCACCACAATGGTAATACTGAGATCGCTGACGTTATTCTTACTAGCGCACTCAGTGCCCGGGCCGTGGCCTGGGTCGAGCTCAACACGTCATAATACTGTCGATGTCATAGGGTGCAGTAAGCACTGTTGAGCTTGCGTACGCTGTACGCCCTCGAAATAAAACAACTTCTACGCAAAGGGCACAATTCATACGCTCAAAAAACATTTCCATTCAAAGATATCGAGTAAAGGCCTCATCGAGAGCTTGAAATTTAATGTCACTGCTCCTTTCAAGAAAGCTACGTACGATATTCACATGATTGGACCATAAAGTGCCCATAGTTTCGATAATACTGACGTATGTACTCTAACGTGAGGGCTGACGTAACGTCTCACCAAGAGTATCCTTTAAATGCCAGTGTTGTTGACGTGCCTCATAAGTCCACGATGTGCACATAGTTACTACATTTACAAAAACACGTCGATCTACATTGTAACGCTTGGCTCAAAGCCGTAAAATACAGCATAGAAGTACTCGCTGACTCCTTCGCATAAAACCGGTTTCCGCAATGCGTGGGATCTGCCGGATTTTTAAAGACGATAGTCTTTCTTGGGGAACTTAAACGCAGAATTTTTGGTCTGTCTGTCTCTCTGTCTGTCTTTCTGTTTGTCGGCACGTCCCTCGATTCAGCCACTCGGCCAAAGTTGAACCACTTGCCCAATGGCCAGCCGTCTTGAACTGGTACGGCTGTTCATACTTGTGAACGTTGTCGATCAAAAAGTAAATATCATGCATATCTGAGGTGCAACATCACTAGGTAAGTATTAGGTGGCGTGTTCCTTTAATAGAAAATGCATACATACGTAATTTTAAGGACCCTAGTTTCTTAAGCTGCGCTGAAAATGCATAAGAATGGAAGCTTGAGCGAATTGGTATGCGTTCATCTTTGTTGAAACAGCGCTCACTAGACGACGACGAAGTAAAAGAAGGCACAGGACAGGCAGCGCCTGTCCTGTGCCTTCTTTTACTTCGTCGTCGTCTAGTGAGCGCTGTTTCAACAAAGATGAAAATGCGACTGCGCTGAAATTTGCCTTCCTCCGTGCCCTTCGCACGAGCTCATTGTTGTGTTTCGGTTTCGGTTCTGTTGCACTGTACGAATGCCATGGGTTGGTGTTGAAAAACTTTAGTTTTGAGAAGGCCAAGAAGGTGAAAAAAAATATTTAAAAAATGAAAAAGCAGCGTTGTGGGCGGCCTTCAGGCTGCCGGTTGTGGGCGCCGCTCTGGCGTTCCTGTTTTACCCAGGCGACGTGTAAATAAAAGAGTGTGTGGAGAGTACTCGTTGAGTGCGGACGTTTCTCTGCTTCAGCGCTTCGCGCCAAACCGCGTTTTCGGGCTGGCTGGCGTCCCCGCCGGTCGCGTTGGTCACCGCCGGTCTTCGCCTGCTGCTGCGCCGGGACTACCAGCACGCAACACAGCACTCATGTTTCCCGACGTATTGCCAGATGGCGTCCATATCTCACACAGCGCCTCTTCTATCGTCTTTACACGACATTTGCCGCGAAGCACGCAGATACGCGGCCAATTTTTCAGCTTGGCTTACTGCGATGGCATGACCCATTATTTGTGTTTTGAAAACTGTGAGAAAATGACATTTTTAATTTGACGAATAAACCCTACGAGAATCCGTTTAGAGGTGACCAGCGTGAAAACTATTTTGTTCAAGTTTATACACATCTGCCAATACTGATTATAAAAAAGAGGCCGGCAATGATACTATTTAAATCATTTGAGAAAATCTATAAATTTTACATCAATTTTGTTTATATTATCTACATATTTGACAAACCACGGACAGTAGCGATGAGCTTCGTCGAAGCTCAATACCCTGTCATGAATTGATGCTAAAGTTCGGTCTAGATTTTATGAACGTCTAAGAAATCTAATATAAGTTTGTGTCTTGTCTGTTATAATTACTTACAGGCGTTACAGGTCGAACAGAAGAGGCGGTAATTTATTATTTATTGTTTCGTCCCATTTTTAGTAGTCATTTCACTCCAGCTGTTCTCTAGTCCTTTGGTGATTGACCTTCCTCTAAGAAACGTAAGGACATGGTGTTCAAGTATTTAGAAGCACATTCTGCATGTTTTTTTTTTCAGGAAAGTGTTGGCTGTGCCATCTGGACAGGAATATATGTTTTCGTCGAGCGTTAGAAGCATCTGGAATATATGATGTTCACTTATTTGGCATGTCACTAATAGATGATAATGGACTATATAAAAGGTGTAGTACACCATCACTACAGGCGAATAGAGAATGGTAGTGCTCATTAAATGCGTTAGCGATATTGGCCTCATCACCCACTTAAATCTTCTCAACTACTAGTTCAACGCATTAGTAATCTTTGAGTTACGTAGGTTACCGTGACGAATACTTTTGCTACATATTTATTGTTGCGTCTCCAGAAAGATTTTGGTGGGAGGTATATACCTTCCACCAAAATATTTCTGGAGACGCTGCAGTAAATTTAGGCAACTATTATCCATGGTAAGATTGTTTGTCAGCAGCTTATTGGTTTCTAAGCTTACAAGCAACAAAGAAATTCTTGTTGCAGATTTGGTCAAGCACAACACATTTTCATTTACCTTTTAAGCTGAGCGTCACCCAACAAATTCAGGGATTATGCCTTCGTTTTCTCTAAACAGCTCGAACAAATTTCTCAATGATTAACAATACGCGTAGATCCCTTCCATAGTGCGCATACATCTACAGTTCTTTATGAAAATGAATCTAAATGAAAGGGAAGCGTTTCTATACCTCAGACACCAACCGCTTTAGAGAAGCTGCGGAAACGAACCGCGATACAGTTATCTATGATTGCATTGCTCACTTTCCGTGTGTTCCTGAGCGCACTGCTGCAATTCAATATTCTGTGTAATTCTAGGCTATAGAGCTCTGTGCGAGAACATCGCGGCATCCGCGGCGGCGACGTCAACTATGCAGCTCACGATGCTCAATTCAGCCAATTGCCGTGTGGATGTTTATGACGCAGTAAAAATTAGGCTTATGCCATCATTTGTCGACAGATCAGCGCGCGATTTCTGATGACTTTTTTAACTGCAATGTTCCTGCGAGCATTACAATTGTTCATTTATTAATTATTTATTTATCAGTATACCCGTAAGACCCAGAGGATGTTACAGAGGGGTGCGGATACAATATTGCCACGCCCACTTCTTGTTTTATTTCTATGTATTCGGGCTTCACCAGCAAGGACGGTTATCAACGCTCGACGGTGTCCGAGAAGCAGTGTTCGAGAAGCTTGGCGATTGTAGTAGATCGTTTTGTTAAGATTGGGCGCCGCACGCGAATGTTCCAGCTTTGTCGAGAGATACAGCCGCCACCAGCGATATTGCTGGACAGTTCGATAGGGCCTGTATAAAAGCCGACGCGCTTGACCGCTTGTCATTTCATCGACGGTCGACGCCCTGTTCGCCGCTATCAGTGCATTGCTGTAGTTTGTCTTTCAGTTTCCTGGCCACAAGTTCGGCCAAACAAAGAGTTTCATTTCTGACGTGCTGACTGCTGCCTTCTACGACGTCACGACCACTCTCTGGTGGAGGTGCTGCTTCCCTAATGTTCCCGACACCTACGAAGAGCCGGGAGCCAAGCCCACAGCGTAAAGAAAACGTCGAAGACCTCGTGCAACAGCGAGCTAGCCGCAGTTTACAAGGCTTGCAACCCGAATACAGTCTCCTACAGGACAAGCCAAGGACCACGGCGACGAATACAACTGGTACGATGACAGCCGTAGCGTCCCCTGTAGCTGTCGTGATGCAGCCGCCCAGAGAGCCGCCGACCTTCCGTGAATCACCAAGCGACGACCCCGAAACCTGGCTGGAGACGTTCGAAAGGGTCTCAAGCTTCAACAACTGGACTTCGAGGACAAGCTGCGCCACGTCTGCTTTTACCTTGAAGGCGCTGCAAGGACCTGGGTCGAGAATCGGGAGTCCACTCTTCGAACCTGGGACGTCTTTCGCACCGCTTTCCTGGAGACGTTCGCAACCGTCGTCCGAAAGGAAAGGGCCGCAGCCTTGCTGGAGACACGGGTCCAACTTCCAAGTGAAAGCGTGGCCATCTTTGCAGAGGAAATGACCCGGCTGTTTCGCCACGCTGACCCTACCATGCCCGAGGACAAGAAAGCCCGCTTCCTCATGCGAGGGGTAAAACAAGAGCTCTTCGCTGGTCTGATGCGGAACCCACCTTCGACAGTCCAAGAATTCGTCTCAGAAGCGACGACGATTGTGACGACGCTGAAAATGCGAACCCGCCAGTACAATCGCGGTTCGATTGAAGACAGCCCAGCTGTTCATGCCCTCGCCTCCGACGACCTGCGCGAAGCTATCCGAGCGATCGTTCGAGATGAACTGCGCAAGCTGTTACCCTCACCACAGCTTCAAGTGGACTCGATCGCAGAGCTCGTTCGATCAGATATTCAACAGTCACTGGGTGTTCCTCAGCCTGCGTCGCCTCAGCCGCAAGCCATGAGCTACGCTGTAGTAGCGCGACGGTACGTTCCCCCTCCGCGCCCACGTCAAGACACCGCATCGCCACAGCTCGGCCGCCAGACGCCGCCGCCGCCACTACCACCGACGCCCTACCGTCCGCCGACAGGACAACGACGTTTGGCGTACCCCTGACAACCGCCCGCTCTGCTACCACTGCGGGGAAGCCGGCCACACATACCGCCGCTGCCAGTACCGACAAATGGGGCTACGCGGATTCGCCGTCAACGCGCCGCGCCCGTAGCCAGGCGAACGGCCTCGCGACATTGACGACTACCTCACCGGAACACAGTGGCAAGAACTACGACCTTCCCGCTCGCCGTCGCCCGGCCGCTACATGTCACCGCACCACCGGCAGTACACTGGCCCAAACCGGGGCCGGTCGCCTAGCCCGTATCCGGAAAACTAAGGGCACCAACCGATGGAGGTGCGGTTGCTGAACGACGAAATGCTGAAGATCCTCCGCCGTCGACGACGCCGCCGCGACGATGTTCCGAGCCCCCGCCGCACGCCGAACAACGTCCTGAAGACGAAACTTTGCGACCGGAAGCAGACCTGACGACGCAACGCAGAAGCAGCGGTGCAAACCGACGTAGCCGTGACCCGACGCCGCGACGTAACCGCAACGCAAGACGACGGACTAGCGACCTCGACGTTCTGATCGACGGCCACAACGTCACCGCTGTCGTCGATACTGGAGCCGACTATTCCACCATCAGTGGGCTGTTCGCAGCAAAGATGAAGAAAGTTAGGACTGCTTGAGAAGGCCCCGAGATCCGGACCGCTGGAGGCCATCTGATAACGCCGATTGGTGTCTGCACGGCGAGAGTCACCATCAATAACCGGTCTTATCCTGCGAGCTTTGTACTCCTACAAAATTGCTCCAGAGATGTGATACTTGGAATGGACTTCCTAAGTGACCACGGCGCCGTCATCGACCTGAGGTCTGAGTCGATAACACTAACCTCAGACAAAGCGCTCCCGCCCCAAGCGATACCAGGGAACCATGCATTGAATGTGATAGAAGAGCAGGTGACCGTTCCGCCGCGCTCCAGCGTCATTATTTCCGTCGGCCCCACAAAACCTGCGAACATTGAAGGCGTCATCGAGCGCGATCAGTACCTACTCCTGAACCGTCAAATTCGCGCCGCACGAGGTATAGCCGAGCGGCGTGACGGTAAAGCAAAGTTAGTGCTGACAAACTTCAGCCACGAATATAGGCACCTCAACATTGGTACGACGGTTGCCTACATCGACGAATGTGTAGCCGCCAGCGATGCTTTCGCCCTCTTCGATGCTGCCGAACCTACTTCGACGAATAGAGGTCCCGAAACGGATTTTGACGTCAACCCGAGCCTTCCGAAGGCCAAGCAAGACCAGCTCAAAACCCTGCTCCTGCAATACAAGGACTGTTTCTCGTCGTCATCGCGGGTCCGACAAACGCCCCTTGATAAGCACAGCATTATAACAGAAGAAAATTCTCGACCACTCCGTCAGAGCCCCTACAGTTTCTACTCGAGAGCGCGACGCGATAAAGAAACAAGTGGACGAGACGCTACGCGACAACATCATCCAGCCGTCCAAGAGTCTGTGGGCGTCACCCGTGGTGTTAGTGAAGAAGAAGGACGGGACATTGCGCTTCTGCGTTGATTATCGGTGCCTGAACAAAATCACGAAGAAGGACGTGTGCTCCCTCCTACGGATAGACGACATCCTGCATCGACTTCACAACGCGACGTACTTTTCGTCGATGGACCTCACGACCGGCTATTGGCAGATCGAAGTAGACGAAAGAGACCGAGAAAAGACCACTTTTATAACACCCGACGGCCTCTTTGAGTTTAAGGTCATGCCTTTCGGTCTTTGCTCGGCACCTGCGACGTTTCAGCGCGTCATGGACACCGTACGGCCGGATTGAAGTGGCAGACGTGCCTCGTGTATTCGGACAACGTAGTCGTGTATTCGTCGACATTCGACGAGCATCTCCGGCGGCTTGAGGCAGTACATCAAGCACTCAAGACCTCCGGACTGACCCTGAAGCCAGAAAAGTGCCGATTCTCGTACGACGAGCTCTTGTTTCTGGGTCATGTGATCAGCAAGTCTGGAGTGCGCCCAGATCCGCGGAAAACAGCTGCCATCGCCGACTTCGCGCCACCCACCGACACGAAGGCCGTGCGCCGATTTCTCGGCTTATGGGCCTATTACAGACGCTTCGTCAAAAACTTTTCACGGATCGCCGAACCATTGACGCTTCTCACGAAGACTAACGTGGAATTCAGGTGGGAAACGGCGCAAGTGCAAGCCTTTCAAGAACTTAAACGACGCCTGCAGACGCCACCCATACTTGCGCATTTCGACGATTGCGCCGATACGGAAATACCCACCGACGCAAGCAGCACAGGACTCGGTGCCGTCCTTGTGCAGAAGATTGACGGGCTTGAAAGGGTTATAAGTTATGCTAGCCGGTCACTATTCAAGGCAGAAGCCAACTATTCCACAACAGAAAAGAAATACCTTGCCAATTTTTGGGCAAAGCCAAAGTTTCGCCCCTTCCTTTACGGCAGGCCCTTCAAAGTTGTCAGTGACCATCACGCCTTATGTTGGCTAGCTAACGTGAAGGAACCTTCAGGTCGTCTGGCACGATGGAGTCTGAGGCTTCAAGAATTCGACATTAGCGTCGTGTACAAGTCCGGACGAAAACACTCTGACGCCGACTGCCTGTCTCGTGCCCTTGTCGACGCGCCGCCGCAAGACGACGGCGATGACTGCTTCCTAGGAACTATAAGTACCGACGACTTCGCCGATAGGCAACGAGCCGACGCGGAACTCGGGGGCCTTATGGAGTACCTCGAGTGCAAGCGCGCCGTTGTTCCGAAGGTATTCAAGTGAGGACTACCGTCGTTTTTCTTACGGAACGGCGTTCTCCTGAAGAAGAACTTCTCGCCCCTTCGAACCGACTACCTTCTCGTCGTGCCCTCATCATTGCGACCAGAAGTCCTCCAGGCCCTACACGACGACCCGACGGCTGGACACCTCGGTGTTTCCCGCACGCTCGCCAGAATACAGGAAAAATACTACTGGCCACGCCTTGCTGCTGACGTCACCCACTACGTTAAGACTTGCCGAGATTGCCAGTGACGGAAGACACCGCCGACTAGGCCAGCGGGACTTCTGCAGCCAATCGAATCACCTCACCGGCCGTTCCAGCAAATCGGGATGGACCTACTGGGGCCGTTCCCGACGTCGACTTCCGGCAACAAGCGGATCGTTGTAGCAACTGACTACCTCACTCGCTACGCCGAGACAAAGGCCTTGCCCAAAGGCAGTGCCGCTGAGGTAGCCAAGGTCTTCGTGGAGAACATCGTCTTGCGTCATGGCGCCCCAGAGGTCCTCATCACCGACAGAGGTACCGCCTTTACTGCGGACCTAACTCAGGCGATCTTCAAATACAGCGAGACGAGCCACCGCCGCACCACCGCCTACCACCCGCAGACCAATGGCCTCACCGAGCGTCTAAATAAGACCATCGCCGACATGCTGGCTATGTACGTCGACGTTGAGCACAAGACGTGGGACGCCGTCCTTCCGTATGTGACCTTCGCTTACAATACGGCCGTTTAACAAACAACGCAGATGACGCCGTACAAGTTGGTCTACGGAAGGAGCCCGGCGACGACGCTCGACGCCATGCTACCGAACGTCACCGACGAAGAAAACCTCGACGCCGCCGCTTACTTACAACGCGCCGAAGAAGCTCGACAGCTCGCCCGCCTGCGCATTAAGACCCAGCAGCACACTGACAGCCGTCACTATAATCTTCGACGACGCTTCGTGGAATACCAGCCCGGCGACCGTGTTTGGGTTTGGACGCCGATACGCCGACGTGGGCTTAGCGAAAAACTCCTTCGGCGATACTTCGGGCCATACAAGGTTCTTCGACGCCTCGGTGCTGTTGACTACGAGGTCATCCCGGACGGCATTACGAACTCCTAGCGACGCCGCGCACGACGTGAAGTCGTCCATGTCGTGCGCCTTAAGCCGTTCTTTGCGCGTTAGCGAACCTGGGGACTCTTCTTTTACCTTTGTTATTGTAATTTATTTATGTATGCACTTGTTCTTTTCTCTTCTTTGTTCTTTCACAAGCATCGGAACGATGCTTTTTTCAGAGGAGGGCAATGCCTCGCCCACTTCTTGTTTTATTTCTATGTATTCGGGTTTCACCAGCAAGGATGGTTATCAACGCTCGACGCTGTCCGAGAAGCATTGTTCGAGAAGCTTGGCGATTGTAGTAGATCGTTTTGTTCAGATTGCGCGCCGCACGCGAATGTTCCAGCTTTGTCGAGAGATACAGCCGCCACCAGCGATATTGCTGGAAAATTCGATAGCGCCTGTATAAAAGCCGACGCGCTTGACTGCTTGTCAGTTGATTGACGGTCGACGCCCTGTTCGCCGCTATCAGTGCATTGCTGTAGTTTGTCTTTCAGTTTCCCGGTCACAAGTTCGGCCAAATAAAGAGTTTCATTTCTGACGTGCTGACTGCTGCCTTCGACGACGTCACGACCACGTGACAATATGAACCTGTCAAAAATTATAACATTAAAGTAAATGCAACAAATGACAATAGGTAAAAAAGAGAAAAAAAACAGCAAAAAGTAAACGAAAAACAATAGAGTGCAGTTGCACCATAATGTGTCTCGACACTGCGGACTTGAACAGCCCTTGGTCCTTAGTGACAGCAATGGAGTGGGGAAGGGGGTTCCAGTCCCTGCTCGTTTTCGGAAGAAAAGATTGCAAAAAGTGTTTGTGCCGCATTGTGCTCCTATTTATGCAACAGTTAGGATTATAGCTGTAGTACTCCTTCGAACATCTGATTCAAATATTATAGTTGCACTACAATGTACCGCTGACGTGGTCGCAGGAACGTCGACTACTAGTCAGAAGTATTTCGTGACCGTGTACAAAAGGGCCCTAAAGCACTTTTGTACGCCGTCTATTCCGCAGCAAAATTCGTCAGAGCATTTCTTACTTGCACGCAATGCTCATAGTGTACTCGGTTTTTTTGTGCGCGCCACCTAACTTGACACTGGGCTCACAGCAGTCCAGAGACTGGCGCCGACAGCAAACAAAAACATGCCTGAACTTTCACGCACTATCTAAGATACATCCCATTGGAATACGGAGACAATGGGACGGTGACAATAGTCTCAGGTGAACAGACCTCCACGGTTTCGTCAACTTAGAGACAATGCGACATACTGAGACTGGAAGCAGCCAAAAGAAAGCTGTGCGTTTCATTTTTCGCAGGCACGACCGCTACTTGTCGCCCTCGTCAGCTTTACATGAACTAAAGCTAGAACATCTTTCAGTACGTCGTGATGTAGAGTCATTAAAACTTTTCAGAACATAATCAACAAGTCATACCACATTTCAACACAGCTTGTCTATCTTTTGCCAAGCCTTCCTCTACGCGTAACTTTCACGAACCTAATCTTACTAGACTTTTTGCCCGCAGTGATACAGTAATATAGTTTCTTTCCCCGCACTATAGAAATATGAAATTCGATACCGGGCCGATTATGTTCACTCCCGCTGAATGATTTTGTGAGCACTCTTGTTGAAAATCATTATGTGTAACATACGCTGAATGCCGTTATTTTTATAAATGCTTTTTGTTGTTACTGCTCTCTTGCAATAGCCCTCTAACAGGGCTGCAGTATGTATTATAAAAATGCAAATAAAAATGCCCCTGGTGCGGAGATACACCAATCCGTACACACATCGCGTACCAGTGACCCTCGTATCACGTTCAAGCGAACTCCTCGTTCATACAGATACACTACCACACTGGTCGCGCAAGGCGCGACTGTCCAAATATAGCCTTAGAAGCCAACGGGCAACCTTGGACCAGGCCAGGCAAGCCGCTGTAGCTAGTGGAGACCCACACGAAGAGCCCCACCCACGTCAGATGTGAGAAATGTTTCGTTGAACAATTATTTATTCCCTCTCTATCCGATTACGTTGTCTACGTTCCGTTAACAACTGTGCTACATACCCGCCTCTATCTCTCTCTCTTTTAGATGCAGAGCAGCTTATGGCGGAGTTCAATCCGGTGGTTGTGGTGTGCGGCGTGACCACCCTTACTGCTCATGCGCAAACCCTCTTCACACACCTCCTCTCCACTCCCCCTCTCATTCTCTCCTGCGACGAGTAGGCAGCAGCGACGCCTCCGGCATCTTGACATGGCACGAGCGGCCGATGGCCGCCTCTGCTTCTGTGGCTCTAGGGGCGGGGCGCTCGTGCTCTCCTTCCCTCGCTGAAGAGTCCCACGACGACACCAATTCCATGGACTGCAGAGAGGCAGACGCACATGATCTTGCGACTTTGCGGGAGTTGAATACCTCGGACGCCAGGAGTTCCACACAGCGGGAGCTAGATAGAGACTGGAAGACAGCGCTGACTCTACGCCAGATCAAGGCACAGGCTCGAGAACGCAAGAAAAAAAAATTACGCCATCTCTCGTTGAAGCTAACCATCACCCCGCTGCTTCGCATCCACGCATGGTTCCCTTTAGCGGGAGATGGTGTATTTTTTGGTTATAAGGCGACTCACCCACGATTGCATATTACCATATTACGAATATATCTAAACCTCATGAATGCGTTGTACCCACTCTGCAAAACAAAGGTAGAAAGAGAACCCTTTCGACGAAGACTGTTGAATTTTTGTGGTAAATGAACAATGCTACTGTAGGAGATATACAGCCGGCATGGAGAATTGCAAATAGGGCCAGAATTTGTACTTCGCGAAACTTTAACGTCAACCTCTCGTTTCGGCGGTCACGTGTAGCGCCTTTCGAAAGTGCCGTTTCACAATCCTGACGAACGCTGGAAAGACGATGAAATACGTCATGGCGATGCGCCCGAAAAGAGTCTGCTAGGAGACGGCCGCAAAATACAATAACACTGTGCGCTTACGCATCACTTATGCCACTCCCAAGGATAATATGTACGATTTTCACACCCTATGGTCTCGGCTTCTCGATGTGTCATGTCGTCGTCACGTTAATATAGTTGTCAATGTATGGTCCAAAACAATTGTTTAATTAGTCAAAACCTCTTCAGCATAAGCTAACATGATTCAAACTACCTTAAAATAAAGGAATAATCAGGCTTTATGTGCATTTTTAGGGGAAATTTGTTAAATTACATCTCAAAATCGGTTTCAAATGCCAAGTTTTCTCCTGTAAAGCATATTTTGTCGCATATTGCGGTGCGTAACACGAAGACAACTTAAGGCTAGTCGGCCTCTCATATATATGATTAAAACGGGTTCAGCGCAAGAGGGGGCGCCACTGAGTCAGCAAGGGTGTTATGGCTCCTCTCACCAGCGCTTCTCCGGTGCCCAATGAGCGCGCGCCGTGCGGCGAGAGGGCGAATGGCGCGTGTTGGTTCCTGAAACGGTCTTTCTGCGATGGACGCTGAACTGCAAACTCGTAAGGAGCATGAAAGCGCAATCTCCCGCGAAAGACAACACCGACGCAGGGCCGTTGAAGCTGGAACAACGGCGCACACTGCATCATTCACCCCTCCCCAGGTTTCACGTTGGTGGAGCTGAAACCTTTGCCAAGCCTCGTTGCTTCAAATGGTTTTTGCTGCAAGCCGGGTTTTCAATGTCCGCGTATTTTAAGGCGAAAAGCTTTGATTCCTCATTCACCGCAAAATTTGACCATCGGTGTCGGCGCACCACGTCGGCGGCGTCATCATCCCGCGGTGTTGGGGACAAGTGGCGCAAAAACTCATCGTCACGTGGTGACGTCACCATATGACGTCATTATAGCCTCACAGATCACCAAAATTTGTGACGTCATTAAGGCGTCACAAGTGACATCGTAACAAGGAGGCAACGGAAGGAGGCAATGGAAAACCAGGTGAGGTGCGTGCTATCTTGGAGGCAGTGCAAACCCATGTTAAGTGCAGAAAGCATTCAAGAAAAAGAAGATGGCTTTAGCCTTCCAGTCGTCCTAAGTGCATACATAAGGAACCGTGTGATTTTTTCTTCTACTTTGGCTGGTGAATTTATAGCTCAAATCTGTCTAGTGAAATGGCTGCTATTTACCACCCATTCTGTGCGCAATTGAAATAGTCTGACGCCTGGAGTAATTCTACGCTTCTGCCATGTACTATGACACCTCTTATCGTGGCTATCGGCCCAAAATGACGGCTGGAGAAGGCCTTTTACAAATCGGCTTCAAGCACAGACATGGCTGTGTTGTGGAATACTTGTCTGCCACGCAGAATAACTGTGTTGGAGTCTGTCTCAAACGCCAGTTTACTTCTTGTTTCTTGTTTAGGACAGGCCAGTTTTTTTTGGCACCATACTCGGCGTTTTGCGGGGCACTAGGTTTCGAACTCTACATCTACTGTCACGTGCCCGAACAACGTTGACGGCTTTATGCGAGTGCTGCTAGAGCCAGCACAATAACAGATCCACCGAATGCTCTTTCCTTTCAGCAGCGCTTGTGGCGCAAGCTTCTGCGACAAGTGTTTGCTGAATGTATGCGTTCAATCTTAAAATGTTTCCGAAAATAACTAGCGGCAACAATCTTTTCGACACGAAACACCTAACCTTATTTGAATTTCTTGAATAGAATTAGAATGGATAGCTATAGTGACGGCACTATCACTAGAAATGCCATCAAGTTGCTGCCCTGGTCACGGGCCCACTGTTGACCCGAAAGTGGGGTTCACACACGCAGGTTCGGTTTAGTTAAGAGTGGTAACGGTTGTCATCCACACATAGCAGCTTCGTGTTGTTTATAACAGCCAGACATTGCCGACAGCTCCAAATAAACAACCCAATTCACTAAGGGTGTGCGAATATTCAAAAATTTTAAATAACGAATTGAATAGCATTGTATTCGATTCGGTACTCAATCGAACAGTAGATATCCGAAATGCCAAATATTTTTCGAATAGCCATGACTGACGGGAGAACCACAAAACAACAAAACCGTGGGACAGTTAAAGGAAATTTTTGTTTTTTTAATCCCTAAATTACCAAGATACATGCAGTCCAAACTTTTACGAGACTACCGACGCTATGTTGATTACCAGACGTAAGTTATATTTTTTCTGAAGGCTCCCCTCTTACTCAATTTTTACAATGCTGCAGCTGCATCGCATTAATCAGTTCCTGTCTTCACCTTGCAATAGCATAAGGTGCGGACTACAGCTTCATTCAGCTTCATAAATAACAACAGACGCAAGGGTTGTGTTTGCGTACATTGTTCTTGCAGATACAGCTTTCAACAATGATATATGTATGCTGTCGGGGCCAAGGCCCATGTTGTCATCACAGGTTTATCTGTTTCATTGCAGTTTTACCTGTATAGGTGGTGTTACCTTCAAAATTACTTTAGTTTTTATGCGTCAATTTTTATTTAAAAACAGACGACAAAGTATCGCCTTGATTACTGTAGTCACTGCTGTATTTCAACATAGTTACAAAGTATTTAGAAGGCTCAAGTCGCTGCTATATAGAAGCTTACATCAGTTTTCATGATTGTGATATTTTGCGTCAGTTAAATGTAACCATAATGCTCCCTGGTAAAGTTTGTGAATATTTGTTGCAAATAAAATGTTGTGGAGTTCTAGGTGTGTTTTGAAGATGGGTGTCTTACTTTTGGAAAACTATTCGAAGAGTATTCGATTAGTATTCGTATTCGATTCGGTGTCATCACTATGCGCTTTGTATTCGATTCGGTTCCAACATTCAATATTCGCACACCCCTACAATTCACCCATTTAGCGCCCTTAACAAACGACCGGCAGGCAGTTCTCAGTGACAGGCACCAAATGTTCTCTTCGGTTCAGTTCACTATACGTACGTGCGCAGCATTTTAGAGCGAAGCTTCTTACCTCTAGTCTATTCATTCCTGTGGGCGGGGAGAGAGAGAAAGGCGTAGAGGGGAGGGACTGGCAGGCTCGAGTCCGTATGTAGACAAGGTATGTGGAGAAAGCGTACAAAAATAATATCCCCCTTGAGGCGCAAAGTCCACATATGTGGGCGCAACCTGTTCTCGCCAGTTACCCCGTATTCAGAAACGCTCCATAACTTAAACTTGACTTGCCACCGCCTCCAGGCGCAGCAACCGCGTTTCAGAAATCCTCCTCAACCTGACGCGCTCTAACAAAGGAATAAACACCGACCACAATCAAAACAACTTAAAACAAAGTAGGCGCTTTGGCTCCCGAACGGAAGCCTAGTTCACGATTTTGCATCCTCCCGGCCAGACGGGATTCCGTCAAACCCTGGACTTCAACTCGAAACGCGTCATTCCGGCAAGCTTCGCTCCATCACACGGTTTTGATAAACAGGTCTGTACACCAGTACTCTTGATTCGGTCTTTGAATTTGAAGCATAGCGGCGTGTGAGTGACACGCAGCCTAGCACCGCAGACGCAGCATCATGGTGGCGCTAGGAGCGTTTCAGTTCGCATGCACAACGCCTGCTCATGGATAGCCTGTGATGCCACATTAGAAGATGCTCATTTGTTTTGTCGAGTGTGCCCAGGCCATGGTTTTGCGAGAAAGAAAACCAAAACGAATTTTATGGTGACGTGAAATCCCCACAGTGGCCTTCACGAATAACGACGGCAGCGCACCGCAGCAAAGGCGAATTGCCGGAACCAATGGCGGAGGCCAAGTTCCACGACATTGTTTGTGAAATAAAACAGCACGAGCGCTGCTGGCGGTTTTGCCGTTAGAAACAACATAGCCAACACGACATTCATAAATGACTCTCACGTTTTTATTTATTATTTATTTAGGCTACGTTTCCGTGGTTTGGCTTTAACGTAGTGTCTATTTGCGGATGCTGGATTACACCACATTTTGTGTTTCCATGTCCTAAATGGTCCAAACACCGTGTTTCGCAGATTTCGTAGTTATCGTAATTCGTAATTAGCAAACACTGACTTGACGAAAGAAGGCGCTTGGGGCGTCTATGAAATGTAATAGCTGTCTTGGGGAGCTTGAAGTCACGCGCTGTCATGAGGCTGACTTGTCAATTCGTGGCCTTAAGGTAAGGTAGGTTTCTGAATGCGGGGGTTAAACTAGAAACCAAGACAGAGCAAGACACATTCAGCATAGGATGAATTGAACCTTGTGCATAACCACCGTGTCTCTCAAAACCTCAATGTGCTGCGTATGACTGCAGTCGACCACCATGGTGAAGGCACTACTATGATCGACGGCTCGGTCGATGCGTCGCGTTCCAATACCAACGTCAAAAGTTGTATTTTAGGTGCGGAGCCTGGCATGTCGTCCATCCATCTCACGTGGCGTGATCAAGCTCACTGTAGCGCGCTCAATAGAGGCCATAACGTGGCTAGCATTGCTCAAGCCCTGGTTAAAATGAGCGAACAAGATCTAAAATAATATAGTTAACAGAAATGGCCAAGTAGAAATGGCATCAGTTAACTTGATATCACTAACTCCCTCCACCAGCGCCACCTCTGCGTCGGCGCTGCACCGGCGAGGCGCTGCGTCGCTACATGACTACATCTAATGGGGGAAAAAACCTGACGGAACTCGCTGCAGACGACGTGTATCTCAGCTGCCGTGACAATCACGAAGTCAATAGAGCGCAGCAAAAAGTAGCACAGAAGTCGCACACCATGGTTGCGAATCTGCCTAACAAGACTACTCGTGCCGGGGAAACCCTACATGATTATCTCCAACGTCTTCGTCATTGACGCTTTGGTAAACGGAGCAGTGGGGACTCTACGAACGGGAAACGCTGGGTGCCCGTGCGACGTATTTCCATAGATTTCACAGTAGTGGAGCTGCCATACATTATTTTTCCTTTGCTATGAAGGAGTACAACAAAAAACAAATTGCGTATGCATTTCGAGCATACGATTTCGTTCCTTTAAGGGAAAAATTGAACTTGAGTGTGCGCCTAATAACGAAGTACTAATACACTCTAATTACGATTATTACTATACCTGCAGAAAACAACATATTACTTCATTTTCTTTCTTGGCATTTAATGTCGAATGCCCTAGAATGGTTATGAAAGCAGCGCAACGGAACCAGTACCGAATCAAATAGCCAACTGTAAATCCTAGTTAGAATTATGTTGTAAGAATTTGACACATTTGCAGACAGTCGACCATAATTCGCGGCTTAAGGGGGCATAGACAGTCTCACTAACTCCGTTAGTAGAGAGGCAGTCGCCGGGCAGATTTCAAGCGCTGACAAAGCAGGGACAATTTAAGGGTAGGTCCTCTTAGCGCGCCAGCGAACGGCGGTTGATCGAAGAGTTGATAGTAAAAACAAAATATATTGTTAGTGAAGGCAGTGCAAACATCACATAAACATGCACACTTGGCTGGTATCAATCACAGCCAACTCACACGAGTTTAACAAACAAGGGCGAAGAATGATTCACAAGCGCTCAAATCCAAACACTCGGGAATATTTCAGAACACTTAAAGTTAGTTCATATTCATTGGCCTGACGAGTCCCTCAACGTAGATTGTAGAGCCGATGAGTCATTCCCCTTCGCAGTCCGTGATCACATGTCTCCTCGACGAACTCTTAAAAAGTGTTCACTGCTCCCACAGCGTCAACTCTCGATAGTTTTTTAAAGACCGATCGACCGCACTACATCATAAAGGATCACCTCTGCGCCCAAGCCAAACTCTCACTTGCACAACATATCTTCCACGTTCAATGCCCCCCTCCCTGACTGACCCCTCCGTCGCCGCGCGCCTATATCGGGTCGCATCCGGGTTCGCGAAGTTTCCACATGACTCATCTGTGCGTAGCGCAGCGAAAGCTTGCGGAAAGGCCGAGATCCTTCTCGCAGGTTCGTCTGCGGAGTCGGACGCGCCGCTTTCATGTCTACAATTCTCTCTATCTTCTACCAAAGTTCAGTGTTTCCTGCGAAACATAGTGTTCTCGATTGTTATTTTCGTAAACCCTTCGAGATTCAACGCATACCTTGAGCTAAAGCTGTCGCAGAAGCTTGCGCCACAAATGCTACATAAAGGAAAGAGCACTCGGCGGATCTGTTGCAGTTATTGGTTCCAGAAGCGGCCCACAAGACTGATATAGTGCGATGTACAGTATATGTAGTACTCTAAATCATAAAGCGCGTCGGCAGATGGTTTCCTTGAGAAAATTACGGTAGTTTCGCACTAGTGGTGCTACGCCCGAGAGAAGAGCTGAGCTGGGTGGCCTTCCACTATTTTTTTCCTTTCTTCACTTTCTTTACCTTCCTCTCTGTTTCTTGCATCTTTTTTGTACCTGTAGCTTTTTTCTTTCTTTCTTTCTTTCTTTCTTTCTTTCTTTCTTTCTTTCTTTCTTTCTTTCTTTCTTTCTTTCTTTCTTTCTCTCACTACCTATTTGTTTCCTTTCTCGCTCTCGTTAGCTTATTTCTCTTTCTTCCTCTTCTCTCTGCTTATTTCTATCTCATTCTTTGTTTCTCTTGCGAAGTTCGTCTTGAAGGGCGAGTTGGTCATATACCATTATTAAACGTAGCGCAAAAAACACGGACACAGTACTCATCGTTAGCTCGCCGTGCGGCTGCCTTTTCGTACTGAGGGTAATTGTAGTGAAGCCTTGGAACTGTGTAATGGGTTATGCTCTCCAGCGTCCTATAGTAGGTCGTCCTCTTCGGCTCCTTCCCGAAAAGTGCGCCGCTCGCGCTGAGGGTCCATGCTTTGTCTTCACTGTCGCCATTTCGCATTGTCGCTGAGTGGCGTAAAATAAGCGCCTTCAGAACACAAATATATTGAGGATACCTCAGACACTTCTGATGTAACTCATGACGCAATTTATAGCAATATTTCTTCGTCTACTTTTTCTAGGACATCAGAGCCGAAAAGGTATGTACGACTGGCATTTGGGCGACTTCGTACGGATGCATTACTAAGGAAACGAAAATACTTTTCACCCCACGAGCAGAATCGCCGACTCACATATGAAGGTGTATTCAAAAGCGCCGAACAAATCTATACAACAACGTGGCTACTCTCAAGAATAAAAAAGCAGTACAAAAATTTTGTTTTGGTTTCGGAAGAAGCCTTTTTTTTTGTACCGCTGTTTTTTTTTTATTAATGTAATACTGGCCATACGATGATCGCTTAATAGCCATCGTAGAGCTGGGAGTCTTCGAAGGTACACATGACAAGCAAATCTCAATTCAAGTGTTTAATTTTCTTCAGCAAAAGCCAACCATTGCTCTCCGTGGCCCAACTATCTTGACTCATCAGTAGCCACATGCCGCAGACGTATGCTGTTGGCGCTTATTAGCCCGGAGAAGTTGGGGTGGCGCCGCCTGGCGGGAGGCGCGGATGACGTCACGGCAAGGACTCTTCGACGCCCGCCGTGACGCGCCGGCATATCACGCGCGTGCTTCGTGCGCTGTTCCGCTGTTTACGTTCGCTTTTTGCCTGTCTCAAGCTTCACATGAATGACGAAAACAGCATCGATAATTTTCCTAGTAAAACGACAAAAAGTTATATGCATCTTTTCTTCACAGTCCCCAACGGTGCCCGCGCGCCGTCGTACACACTTTGAATGGGGTGATCAGGTTTGTTGTGTCGCGCTGCTAACTTCGGGGATGAGTATGATTCTCGACCACAGCAGCCGCATTTCGACGGGTGTGAAAAGCAACATTCCTCTACTTAGATACAGGGGCAGGTTAAAGAATTCGAGGCGGTAAAACTTAATCTGCAGCGTGTCTCACAATCATGTCGTGGTCTTGACACGCAAGACACCTTATTCATATTATTAGGTTGTGTTGAACGTCCTTCGCCTCCACAAGTGTTATATACATCGGACGCATCCGCGATCGGCGGGCAGCGTTCTTGCCGGTGTGCCAAGCCCCGCGCACGATTACGAAAACGCATGCAGTATTGAGCTTCGCAATATATCTCGAAAGCGCTCGCCCGAGAATACTGCCGCAGTTGTGTTTTTCTTGCGTACTCGCTAACTCATCGTGTTGTTTAGTTTCACGTTTTTCTCGCAATAATTTCAGGGCTTCATTTCACAACATAAAAAAGTTGAGGTTAATTGCACAAACTCCTTATTGGTGTCAGATTGTGTCTTTATGCAGCATCGTAGCAACGGCGCTGTACAGTTGTATAAGTACTAGTTTAGATAGCCAGCTCATAAACTAATTTTTTTTGCATTTGATAAACCGCTGAGCATCATGAACCTTTATGTGGACATGACGTGCGAGACCATTAATTGACTCATAAAGGCGAAGGACGTTCAATTAATACGTGGGCCACGTCACTGAGAGTGAAACAGTTCAAAATGCTCATTTCGACTTTTAGGCGTTTGTTTTGCAGACGATTGTTATCAACAGTGCGCCCACGAGAATTTAACGTTACCGCTTGTGACCCGGCGGTTGACCGGACCAGCAGTTCATGCAAATCGGGGTATACGGCCACATAATGCCAGACGATCGAGTGTTGAGAACAAATGTTTTCATAATCCAAGTATACTAACACCTCAGAATTTTCCCGAAACCATTGTGTGCGTGGCAGTATTATATTGTTTAATTTCCCAGATGTATTAAGTGATTCGTTACGATAGACAGATTAATCTGAAGTCTACTGTAGCAGAAGGCGCAATTCTGTCAAATCACCTAGATAATCTGCAAAGGCAGACGTAACTTGTACAATGTATTTAGTGAATTGAAAACGTCCTAATTTAATTTGTAATCTGCGGGACGCGTGTTCTAACCGTGGAGTCTACGCCAAGTTGTAATGAAGTTAGAACCATTAGCGTAAATTTTTTAGCACCGATGTCTTGGAATACGCGGTGAAAACAACGAATGTCTTGCTCTCGTGCATCACCATTTGCACGGCGAAGCTTCCGTTCGGACGGGATTCGCCCAATATAAGCTATATTATCCAAACTTTCTACAGCTTACTAAACTTTCGCTAGTTGCGTAAACTTCAACCTTCTCCCTTGGGAGATTTGCATCGCAAGAATGAGCAGTAATCACCATCGTATCGCGAGAGAGCGGGTACGCGGCGAGGGCGGAAAAAGGCGGTCCTCGGCCGCGGAGCAAGCGAGTCCTTGCCGTGACGTCACATCGCCGCGGCTGCCGCGCCGCCAGTGTTCGTTCTCGGGGCTAATAGACTATTTGTTGCAGACTAATCGATTTCACATATTGCACGTGCAGCCGTCCAGTATTCTTGTGCGTTCGCTGTCCTCGTTCTTTGCGCTGCTCGTACATGTTTTAAGCGATCAACCAAATGGCCTAAGCCAGAGTTTTACAGCGAAGTTGTATATGACTAGGTGAGACGAGAATTCGTCTATCCTCATGTTGCTAAACTCTTCTTCATGAAAGATGAAGATAACGATGCGCGCATAGCACTCGATTTAATCCTGTTTTCGGCTACATCGTGATCGAAGCCCTATTCGGGTAAGTCTTGTAACAATCAGATGTGCCGGTGTGTCAAGCGTACTATCAAGAACCTACTCGACACAGCAAACTTCCGCAGATATCCTTAAAATTGCAGGTAACGAAAAGGCAGAACAGCAAGAATGGTTTGGGATTGACAGCAACGCGTCAAGCACACCCCACCCTTACGAACCAGCCCCAGCAAGCGCAGAAGCACACGCTACGCACGCGAAAATACACTCCAACATATCAATAAACATCTCTTTAACAATGTTGAACGCACGAAACTGCATTTTTGTTCCTGCAGCCAAAAGGAAAAGCGTCGCGATGTGGGCGTCACCAGCGGCACATGACCGGAGCAGCCGGAGCAGCATCAACGTTTCTATGGAGTCGGGATGCTGCTGAGGGGACGTCATTGTTAAATATATTGTCACGACTAAAAGCCGGCAGACTGACAGAGGACAACGAAGTGAGGAGCACGGTCTCTCTCTGGGGAAGACGACGTTGAAGTGTCTGCTCTTTTGATCTGTCAATACAGACCTTGTTTTTCCTTGTCGCACCGTGGTCCTGTGTCCTGTTCTTTCCGCGTTGCGACACTGGTGGAGGTGCTGGACTTCAACGCCTGATGCTCAACACTCCTCCCCGGAGCGGCACTGTCAGTCCAATCCCGCAAACCATTCCTGCAGTGGACACCCTTGTCCACCGCTACAGTCGCCGACTGCGTGGCCTAAGTCCCGAGGCAATCCCCCCTGGAACTTCCCCAACCAAGGACTCCGTCTGGAGAAATGGCAACCGCCGGCGCTTCACAGGTGACTGTTGAGCAGCCTCGGATTCCCGAGACTTTCCATGGTGAAGCTTATGAGGAGGTCGAGGATTGGCTCGAGCAGTATGAGCGAGTCGCCAAGGCGAATCATTGGAACGTCGAGCAGAAGCTCTCACGCGTCAACTTCGCCCTGGCAGACAGCGCTCGTACGTGGTACGAGAACCGGGAAGCGACATTGTCTTCCTGGGATGCATTTCGACAGCAACTTCTCGGAACCTTTGCAAACAGCGACCGTCGCGATTCCGCTCAGCAACTCATCGAGTCGCGCATACAAAAGCCGAATGAGAGTGTCGCCATGTTTGCGGAAGATATGACCCGCCTGTTTCGCCGAGCTGACCCCGAGATGCCTGAAGCTAAGAAACTCCGCTATTTGATGAGAGACGTCAAAGAACAGCTTTTTGCCGGTCTCCTGCGCAACCCGCCAACAACCGTAGCGGAATTCATCAAGGAGGCTACAACCATCGAGCAAGCACTCCAGCAAAGGTGCCGCTACCACGACCGACCAAACAGCGCATCGATAAACGCCTCTGCTTTGACTGCCCGCAGCGAGTGTTCTCTGCGTGAGCTCATTCGCGAGGTCGTTCGTGAGGAGATCAGCAACCTCCTTGTGACTCCGCAAGAACCCGCGATGGCTTCTGTCGCAGAAGTTGTGCGGCAAGAAATCCGTCAGGCATTGTCGTTGCCCGAATATCCATCACACCAGCGGTCTGTAAACTACGCATCTGCCGTCCGTCGTCCTACTCCAGTGACACACAACTCGTCACCACTGCCTTACTACAACGACACCACTGGGCCTTACAACGAGTCATTGACACCAGCGTACAATCCGCCGCCACCGACTCCACAGTCTAATGTGCCTACGGAAGAATCGCCGCTCTATCCTTCGCCGACATCTGCAACTTGGTTGCCAAGGATGCCCACCAGTCGACCATTCGTTCGTAAGACGGACTTGTGGCGCACCGTCGACCGGCGTCCGCTTTGCTTCCATTGCGGAGAAGCCGGCCATGTTTACCGCATTTGCCCGTATCGTGATCATAGATATGACACCTTCGCACCGACCTTCCCTTGTACTCGTTTGGATAAGCGACGTGACAGCAATGCATGCCCGCAAGCACGGCCACACGATACGCCGTACCGTCGATCCCGCTCTCCGTCTCCTGCACCAAACTCACCGCACCACCGCAGTTACGCCGACGCGGTCCGGGGCAGATCGCCTAGCCCTCGTCGGGGAAACTAATAGCAGCGACCTTTGGGGGGAAGGTTGCCGCCCGTCGAGATGCTACAACACCCCCAACGTCTTCAGTACGACACAATACGACGGACGATACGACGTTGCCGCAAGCAAAGGAAATCGTAAGCGCCAACTTAGACGTTCGCATAGACGGACGCCCAGTAACAGCGCTGGTAGATACTGGTGTAGACTTCTCTATTATTAGCCGGAAGCACGCCGACTGCCTAAAGAAAGTAAAAACTTTATGGACGGGCCCCAACATTAGAACCGGTCATTTGGGGTCAATTGGTGACGCCAACAGGCAAATGTACCGCTCGAATTAATATAGGCAGTTCGGATTTTGTCGCTACTTTTGTCGTTTTACCGGAATGCTGCAAAGATCTGATCTTGGGAATAGATTTCCTGCGTGAATACGGCGCCGTTATAAACATTCATGACAGATCGGTTTCGTTTTGGATGGCCCCTGGTCAGATTTTGGATTCGCCCTGTACAGATCAACGACGTACACTTCTGCGTGTCTTCGACGATGACGTTACCATCCCAGCGCGGTCAAGCGCACTTGTGGCTGTGACATGTGACATGCCAAGCAACTCTGCCAACATTGCCGAGCGAATTCCGACGCTGCTATTCAGTCATGGATTGTCTATTGCAAGAGGCGTCGTGAACATAAACTGCGGACACACGCAAGTCCTTGTTACAAACTTCAGCTCCGAGCGCCGACATCTTACGAGAGGTATGGCAGTCGCGTACGTGGAAGAGCTCGCTGAGGTGACAGACTGCTTGACTGTTCAGCAAGATGATTCAACTGACCCGCCGCGCGGACCTCTATCCGTTGATGTGGGCCCAAGTTTGCTACCTGCGCAGAAGCAAAGCCTCCTCGAGCTAATTAACAAGTTTCAGGACTGTTTCTCTTCTACTTCCAGAGTTCATCAAACGCCGTTGACGAAACATCGAATTATAACGGACGACGCGACCAGACCCATACGGCAAGACTCGTACCGGGTAGCTCCGCGGGAACGAGAAGCCATTGAAAGTCAGGTGCGACAGATGCTTCAAGATGATGTTATTCAACCGTCGAAGAGCCCTTGGGCATCGCCGGTTGTATTAGTGAAGAAAAAAGACGGCACCTTAGGATGCTGCGTGGATTACCGTAAGCTCGATCAGGTCACAAAAAAGACATTTACCCGCTACCACGTATTGATGATTCACTCGACCGACTACGGCATGCACGTTATTTTTCGTCGATGGATTTACGTAGCGGATATTGGCAGATAGAAGTCGACGAAAGGGACCGGGAAAAAACAGCATTCGTGACACCTGATGGTCTTTATGAATTCAAAGTACTTCCATTCGGCTTGTGCTCAGCACCGGCAACATTTCAGCGTCTAATGGACACCGTGCTATCAGGCCTCAAGTGACAGACATGCTTAGTGTATTTGGACGACGTCATCGTATTCTCTACGACATTTGAAGAACACATGAAGCGACTGCACGCAGTATTTCAAGCTATACGTTCTGGTGGACTAACGCTTAAGCCAGTAAAATGCCACTTTGGCTTCGAAGAGCTTCTGTTCCTGGGGCATCTTGTCAGCAGTGAAGGTGAGCGGCCTGACCCCGAAAAAATAGCTGCCGTTGCAAATTTTCCAGCCCAACTGGCAAAAAGGCAGTCAGACGATTTTTAGGACTGTGCGCCTACTATCGACGCTTCATTGATAACTTCTCACGCATTGCCTCGCCACTGACACGCCTCACCAGAGACGACGTCGCATTCGTATGGGATGACGAGCAGCAAAAAGCGTTCAACGAGCTGCGGCAACGCCTCCAAAAGCCACCGGTCCTCGGACACTTTGACGAAGACGCCCCGACAATAGTTCACACCGACGCCAGCAACGTCGGCTTAGGAGCTGTACTCGTGCAGTAGCAAGATGGCGCTGAACGAGTAATCGCTTACGCGAGCAGAACCCTTTCCCGCACGGAAGAGAATTATTCCACCACAGAAAAATAGTGTCTTGCGGTGGTGTGGGCGGTTATAAAGTTCCGCCCATATTTGTACGGCCGTCCTTTTAATGTTGTCAGTGACTATCACTCCCTTTGTTGGCTGACAAATTTAAAAGACCCATCAGGACGATTAGCGCGCTGGAGCCTTAAGCTTCAAGAATTCGACATGGCTATTGTCTACAGATCGGGGAAGCGACATTCAGATGCCGATTGCCTTTCTCGTGCTCCATACGAACCTGCGAATGTAGAAGATGACGACGCAGCCTTTGTCGGAGTTGTAAACACGACTACAGTAGCACAGCTGCAGCGAGACGATCCGGAACTGGATCCCATAATTCGTTTTTTGGAGGGTCGCACTTCAGCTATACCGAAACTGTTTGCGAGAGGACTATCATCATTTTGCTTGCGCAAGGACGTCCTGTATAAAGTGAACTTTACGCCGAGCGGAAACGACTACTTACTCGTTGTTCCAACATCTCTAAGGAGCGAAGTATTACAGACATGCCACGATGAACCAACATCCGGCCACTTGGGTTACACGCGAACGCTGTGCAGAGTGAGGCAGAAGTACTACTGGCCAAGACTGACGGCGACCGTTCAACAGTACGTTCGCACATGCCTTGATTGCCAACGCAGGAAAGTACCGCCCGTCAAACCAGCTGGCCTGCTCCATCCTATTGACGTCCCTGGTACTCCATTCGCTCGAGTCGGAATGTATCTCCTAGGCCCATTTCCAACCTCGTCGGCTGGTCGTAGATGGATTATAGTAGCCACAGACTACCTTACTCGCTACGCCGAAACCAAGGCTCTGGAGAGGGGCGCTGCAAGTGAAGCAGCTCGATTTTTTGTAGAGAATGTGGTTCTGAGGCATGGCGCTCCATCAGTGGTAATAACTGACACGGGATGTGTGTTCACAGCCGAGCTATTAGAGACAGTTTTAAGACTTAGTGGCACATCCCACCGGCGAACAACGGCGTATCATCCGCAAACGAATGGTCTGACGGAGCGCCTCAACAAGACACTTGCGGATATGCTTTGCATGTACGTCGATGTGGAGCATAAAAATTGGGACGAGATCTTGCCGTATGTCACGTTCACATATAACACGGCTCACCAAGAAACAACACGAATGACACCGTTCCGCCTTCTCCACGGTCGTGAGGTGACAACTATGCTAGATGCTATGCTGCCACATGAGTGCGAAAGAGCCGAAACGGATGCTGATTACACCACCCAACTTGCTGAAGAAGCCCGACAACTTGCGCGCATACGTATTCGTCGCCAGCAGGACTACGATTGAAGGCGATATAACCTGCGTCACCGACCAGTCTCATACACGCCGGGAGAGAAAGTTTGGGTCTGGACTCCAGTTCGACGTCGTGGCCTATCAGAAAAGCTGTTAAGACGGTACTTCGGGCCGTATAAAGTTCTCCGACTTCTCACCGACGTCAACTATGAGGTTGTTCCCGATAGTGCTCATGGCTCAAGGCGTAAAAGGCATGCACCAGAAGTCGTACATGTGGTTCGGATGAAGCCCTATTTGTCCGAATGAAATCATACGCTGCCAGTGAGTACAAACCCCTGTGGTTATGAAGCATCGGGACGATGCTTTCTTGGAAGAGAGGCTGATGTCACGACTAAAAGCCGACAGACTGACAGAGGACAACGTAGTGAGGAGCACGGTCTCTCTCTGGGGAAGACGACATTGAAGTGTCTGCTCTTTTGATCTGTCAATACAGACCTTGTTTTCCTTGTCGCACCGTGGTCCTGTGTCCTGTTCTTTCCGCGTTGCGACTATATGACGCGTAGATGCAGCCCGCTGGAGGCATGATAAGCTGTCTATCTTTGAAGCGAAGTGGAAGCGGTCGTCGCTACGCCATCTGGCGAGTGGTCAGACCCTCAATTGCTCGGCGGCCAAACGACCCTTGTGGCCACTCTTTACGTAATATGTTTCTCTATGGACTGCCGAGAGCGAATGACCGGCAGTATTTTGTGGTTATTCTGAATATCTGCAGTATCATTTTATGTTTGGGTGGTGATTGTGGCCCTGGTTCTAGCTCACTGCAATGTCACCATCGTGAGCATGTGAAGTCCCCCTTCCTTGCGAGGCAATCACGTCCAACCACGTAAAGCAAGAATTCTACAATGTCTAAATAACGAAGTTGAGGAAGAAAGCGTGATATGGGGCATGACAAGCCAGCTGTACAAGTCCCACCAACTGATAGAAGTTGCATTGTGACGTGTCGCAACAGGAATGGGATGGAGCGGTGAGTTGCTCTGGGACGCATGCTACGTGCTGCGCCAATGTAATTCTCAAACATTTTTAGCGCAATGAAGGTGAAATATGTGATCTTGCAGTAGCCGCATTTGTTAGGCATAGTTCACAGCATGAAGCGATTTGCTGCATGTAAGGTAGATGTTGTTTCACATTGTAAATCCGAGTTCTCTCTAGTATAACTTACGCCTATGTGTCATTGACCAGGGATTATTTGGATGGCCGTCGGATTACCAGAACATGTTCGGAGCGTGCGCATTTCATGTTACGAATAACAAACGAACCATCCTTTGTACGCAATGGGGAAGTGAAGACACGTTGGAGAAACCTGCGAGATTGATTCCCACGAAACGATTTTTATAGATGTTCCAAACTCATGTTGTGAGTGTGCTTTTAAAATATATTTGCCTGGTTGTGTTCAGGCGCTTGCATACTAATAAGGCTACAACGGGTGCTAGCTGGTAGGGCGTCGCTCTTCTAAAACGTTGCCGAGTTTGACAAAGACCGAAGAAAACGAAAGACAACAAAGGGTAATGCGCAAGCTAGCAACTTACTTTATTTTGAGCGTGTACCTAAGTCTCCCCATACTCGAAATAAAGTAAGCTTTTAGTTCGCGCTTCACCCTGTGTTGTCTGTCGTTTTCTTTGGTCCTTCTCGTATGTGGCAGCGTATTAAAAGATGAAGGATGCTTGCATATACATTAGTAAACATGATTTTACTTATATACTGCAGAATTGTTGATTTGTAATATTTTGGTGTATTTTCTGCACTACCTCAACAACCCTGAGGAGCTGCCTGATGGAGAAATTGAGAGCGTTGATGAACGACCAACGAATGAGGAAACTGCGGAAGATCTATTCGGGGACAAGGTCTTAGACAGGAGGACCGCGCTGGAAACAGAAATGCACTCACCTACTGCACCGAAAGAAACGAACGCGAGCTGAGCAGCAGCAGAACAGGTTTCAACTGCTTTCCGCCAAAATTCTCGGCCAAAGGGTGGCGGAAAACGCAAGAAGCCATATGACGATGAAATAACCACGCTTGCAAAACTTCGAGAAGACTTGCAGTAGGATTTGCTGATAACAGCTGCAAAGTATATGCGTGAAACTGAGCCGAACATGTGAATTTTTTCAGTATTTTACTGCCCTTTTAACATTGTTTCACTTAAGCAGTTTACGCAGTTAAAGCATTTCTGCTATGTTTTTCGTTAACTGTATCTCAAAGGACAGAGGACGCTTTGTAATAAACGTAGTATTTAATTTGGAATTTGCGAAATGGGTGAGTATAACATTTATTGCCGGTGTTGCTGACAAGACTGTAAAGCAACATAGGAAGGAATTATGCAAGCGCGCTGCATTGCCTCTATTACAGTAACAAATACGGTACAATTTCAACACACGCGGCTTGTAGGACATAATGTTTTGTTTTGTAGAAAGTGGTATTTAATAGATACTGTACACCTCGCACCACTTTTTGAATCATACGAGCTGTTCATGTGTCTCAAAGAACACACTTCAGGCAATCATAATATTTTGATAACACGGTACGTAGGATCTGCCGCATCCTAGGGCTCAAATTGTTCGAACTTTTAAAAAACGCCAGGCCTGCGCTGAAACCGCAGCACAGTCACAGCGAAAGCTGGAAGAGCGGCGTTTCTAGAGCCCGTTAAGCTCTCCTGGGGCTACAATACAAGTACATTAGAAAGGTACCCACTACGCCATTAATCACAATTTTTGTGAAGTTGGGAAGCACCTACTAAGCCATTATTCGTCATTCTGCGGAGAAGCGAGGCACCAGCTACACGTCTCTAAGGTATTATGAGCACTTCGTTGACGCGACGACTGATGACGATGCAGAATTATGGCTCAGCCCTTCGTAATGGGCTGGAATCTTTAAACGGCCCACCAGTTATGTAATTTGCATTGGGTGACGCCCGGTCGCTATTTCCCTCTCCCGTCATGCTGTATAATATACGTTGACGTGGGAGAGAGACGGGGGGTGGGTGGCGAAGAACTTTACTGAGACCTCGAGGAAATGGATCATGCGCTTATGGGCTTCCTGGGCAACCAATACAATTGCACTTGCGAGGAACCCACTACGCTATCTCCTATCTATCACGCTATCATTGTAATTTTTGAGAAGTAGGGCAGCAGGCACTGTGCCATTTTTCGTCATTCTACGGAGAGCGTTGGTACCTGCTAAACGCATGTAAGGCATTATGCGCTCTTTGTTGATGCTGTGCCTGATGACGATGAAGAATTATGGCAGAGCCCTTTGTAATGGGTTGGAAGCATTCGACAACCTAATCGTTGCGCAATTCGCATTGTGTAACGCCCAGTTACAGAATTCGCGTTGTGCGACGCTTGGTGCTTATTTTACTCTTCTACCACGCTATATTGCACATGCTAATGTGGTTCCTTCCCGACATGAAGCCTGTATAGGACCTTTTTGCAAAGCAGTTTCGAGCACCGGCATGGCTCAGAGGTTGAATACTGGGCTCCCACGCAGAGGGCCCAGGTTGGAACCTCGTTCCATCCTGGAATTTTTTTCTTATTTCGAGCGATACTGGTTACGGACACCGGCGGCGGCGGCGGCGGCGGACAACTACGGCGCCAAAAACGGCCGGTGAAATGATCTCATAACAGCTTTCGCTGTAAAAAATCTGGCTTAGAGCATCGCTCTTGAAGGAGATGTACATCTCTTTTATGTAATTGCTCGAACATTCCACAGGATTACTTAATTTGGAAAACTGCGTGTCCATCGCACCGTTCCCTTATAAGAAAAGTTCGTGTGAATGAATTCTTCGTGAATGCTCGTGATGGGTACGACGCCATCCAGAAGCGTTGCAGCGGAGCCGCGTATAATAAAGGGCTTTGAGAGTTGGTTGAGCAAACCTTAGGGTATTTGGGATAGTTGAGTTGCGTAAGCGCATTAGGTGCTTTCAAATGAAGTTGGTCCGCCGTATACATGAAACCGAAATGTATCATTATCGATGATTTTTGCGCAAACTTTACAAGTGACTGGGGACAGAGAAAGACCACACACACGGCACATATGAGCGCAAAAGTTTGCGCAAAAATCATCGATAATGTTTAACCAACTAGCCCACTGCCAAGTTTTTCCCGAAATGTATCGCACCCGGACCTTTTACGAGATGGATGCAGAAGTGCTTTGGCGGTGGCTTTGATGGGAAAGCTATTGTCAAAAAATAGGGCCTGGAGTGCTAACGCAAGGAGTATTTGGCCGTAACGCATGCGCAGTGGCAAAAATAGAAGGCGAATACATGCGGAAAGCTCTCGCTACCGCAATTTAGTTCAACCTAATGAAACTGACAAGCTAACGTTCGGCGGTGTCAATGCGAAGATGGGCAGCGAGCTACGCTAGTAGAGTGATAGTAAATATTGTTAGGAGGGTGCTTACGAAAGCAGCCCCTACGGCACTTAAACCCACCATATATCCATAACGCCAATTCTACAAATCCCAATGAAGTGATTTAGAAAACGCTTAGAATAGTGTCTCGTATGAACTCAATAAGACCAATCGCACGTATTGTGCAACGCTTGAGTTCCTTGACAGATTTCGTTGCGTTACAGGCCGCTTTTTCGACCATCTGGATTTCATGAACGTGCACCTAAATCTAAGCACACGGGCCTCTAGCATTTTGGCTTCGTCTAACTGAGCCCACCACGGCTTCCATTCAATTCTGTGACCTTCGAGTCAGCCGTCAAGCACCATAGCTACTAGACTACCGGGGCGGGTAAGAGGCGTTGTTAAGATGTGTAGAAAACGTCGTATACTTGAAAAGTAACTGAACGACTGCTCAGCATTATGGCAGGTAAACTTCGGAATATATAAGGTACATACTTCTAGTAGAAGGCGTTGTGCTTTCGAGAGTCGTGCGCTTGGTAGCGGTCTCCATGAACGGAGCCAACCGTGCCTCTTCCAGCGCTAGGATGTCAGCGAAAATTGGACCGTCTCCTACAGTCTGACTTCTGCCACAAGCTGAGCTCTGCTAGACTGCCACTAGACTGTATTTCCTGCCTAAGCAAGGATCTTCATAGAGAAGGAGAAAAAACACAAAGCGCAAAGGAGGACAGGCGAAAGAGGATAGCCTAGCAATTATATAAACGAATTGTTGTCCTATCGCCGAAATACACCGGAAGCGCTAGTGTGCACTGCTAAACATAAAAAAATCACAGAGTCTATCCAACAATAACATTTCGTGCCTAACTCTTAAAACCACCCGGTGGCCCCACGATAAGGCGATCAAATGTGGGCACACGTTTCCCCTGTCAGCCCTCACTTTTATTTTTGATGGGCAGGGTTTTTTTATTTTTGATCTTGATTTACTACCCCCGCAAGAGCACAAAAATAATGAAGTCCGGCAATACCATCAGCATATAATAAAAATAGCGTAATGTCCTCTATCCTCGCAAGACTCCTTGTCCCTCTACAGGGTCATTCCTTCTGAGCTTCTGAAGAAAAGCTCAGCTCTAGAGCGATAGACCCGGTCTCCCTGTCGGAGGGAGCAGTATTATGGCACCATCGTTAAATACCATACATCGCTTCTTCGGTTTCTCAGGAAGGCAATATTCCCACAGGTGTTACGCGCGACATTGCTCTCAAGTCTGTGGAGAATATGTAGGACATCAGCGCTTAGTGCGTGTAACGTGAAAACTAGTGAATTTTAATATTATTTATTTGCAGCCTGTTAACACATGTAACTTGCGCTTTTGACAGCGAGCTTTTTACTGCACTTAAATTACTACCGTCACGTTATTGGACGTTTTGGAATATCTAGCTTCAACATAGACCATTGAATCCTCCTGTGATGCGCGGAAATTATGTTCGTCCATGCCTGCAAGAGAAAACTGAAATAAATGCACTTCACTGGCATTATCGTCTAGGTCCCGCATTCAGCCATCCTATGGTGCAGTATGCGTACAGGGACCCGTTATGTGCAATCGCGCCATTGTGATCCTCTTACAAATTAGCTACTACTCCACGTTGATTTTCCGAAGAGGCTAACGGAACATTGGAAGCTGACACAACGGCTACGGACTTGGAACAGCATTCAATGCATTCGGAGCTTTGACAACCACTGCGCTCTGGCGTTCTATATTTAGGACATGAAGATTGTACAAGACGGCGGGTGGCACGTAAATGTTATGGAATACCCAAAGTGTATGTAAGCCGTCCGACATTAAAGAAACAGAAGAGAAAATTACCCCAGCTACAGAAAGCAGCAGTAAAATTAATTACATATTTGCGGCAGTGTTTATCTTTTTACACTTCCATCATCTCGCTGTAAACTTTTCAAAGTTCCAGACAAGGTAATTATGCAAAAAGTACTACTTTTAATAGCCTAAGCGTATTGAGGATGCCTAGACACTCCTTTGGATTTATTAGTTGCTCATGGAACAATTTAAAACACTATTTCTTTGTGTCGTTTTTATAGGACACCAGGGGAGGAATAGTTAAGTACCAGTGACATTGAGCAACTTTTTACGAGTGCATTATTAAGTAAATTGAACGACGGAAAAAAATAACTAAAACACTTTTCACTGTGTTTTAGTTATTTAAAACACAAATCACAAGCGCGGACTAATATCTGAAGCTTTATTAAAAATCGCAGAAGAAATGTATACACGTACGTATGCACACAAGACAAACGAAATAAACAGGAAAAAAAAACAAAAAGAAATAATTTGTCCTTTGTGATACAAGGCTTCGGCGCTTGTGTCCGAAAATAGTGGTTTATTTTTTTTTTCTACCCCCCCCCCCCCCCGTCTGTTTGCTAATGATATAATAGCGGGCACACGATGAGCGCTACAAAGCTAGCGAATAGCTGAGGTTCTCAGAAACTACTCACTGCGAGGAACTGTCGATTACAGCCCACGATATTCTTCATCTAAAGCCAACCTTTGCTATCCGCAGCCCAACTGTCTTGACTCTTCAGTGGTCACATGGCTCAGACGCATGCTGTTGACGTTTTTAGACTATTTGTTGCAGATCAGTCGATTTCACATATTGCATGTGCACCCGTCCAGTATTCTTGTGCGTTCACTGTCCTCGTTCTTTGCGCTGCTCGTCCATGTTTTCAGCGATGAACCAACTGACCCAAGCCAGAGCTTTGTAGTCGTAGTGAAGGCTGTCTTGGTGGTAGAGTGCGTGCGGTGCCCGGCCGCTTACCGGAACGTCGCAGGTTTGATCCCGGCCATGGCGGTCATTTTCGATGGAGTCGAAGCTAGAGTGTACTAGAACTGTTGAGTGGCGTGAACGCGCCTCGCCGCCTGATGCCTTCCGCGTCGACCGCAGCGGCGGCGCTGCAGTCGCTCGGTACTGAAGGCGCGCGGCGCCGCGCGCTAGAACGTGCCACTAGAACTGCTAGACGCGTCGGCGGCACCCGGCTAATCGGCACTGATGTGGCTTTCGTTGCGTGTCTATCATTATTAAGCGTAGGAATTGTCGTCGTAAGCCTTGATAGACGAAACTTCAAAGCTTTTAATGGATGCTTGCTTCATATGTGCCTTTGAGAGATACTGCAAATCAGTTATTGTAGCCGAAGTGGCTGCTGGAAAGTAGGCAAAATATAAAAATGAAAACAGGCTGACACCGACCGTGAATATTCACGACCTCAGTGTAATTGAGCCGAAGTCATTGCTGGGCTAGTTAGAACAATTACTCTCAATTAACTAAACGCCGAACGACCGCCAGAAGAACAGAGACAGAGGAAACAAAAAGGGCGTGTCTTATTCAGATTTCTTCTGTCTTAATGCTTTCGTCTGGTGGTGATTCGGCGTCTACTTTATTCAGAGTAACTCAGATGCTATAATGAAATTTAACTGTGCTCAGAAAGCTTTGCGCTGATATTGTGCCGAAAGCACACCGAACATTTACGGCGCGTTGGCGAAGCTGCGTGTACGGTGCGTATCTTTACAAATGCGCTGCGTAAATGTGACCTCTTGACATTACGAGGGCTCAAAGGTATTGCAAGTCAAAGGTAACTCGACCGGTACAAATAACGGTCGTCCTCAGGTGCGTTGCACGGATATTGTTATTAAATGCGAAGCATTTCTTAGCGAACCTCAGCCACTTTGGCCGTTTCTATCTACGTATCTATCTATCTATCTAGCCGCCTACGTCTGGGCGCTCTCCTGGACACCTCCATAATTTGTAATACACCAAAATTGGCATAGCGGGGGACCACTGCATGGCGAACACGATTCACTGGTCATGACATGAATAACGCAAAATACCTGTCGCGTACGTCACGAAACCCTTTCTCTCAGTCGCGTGTGGCACATACCCGTAAACCAGAGTTAACGTTATGCGGGTATGTGCCACAGGTGATACAGAGTGTCAACTAACACAGTAACCGAGAACACACACATTGACACGCAAGAAAAGTGATAATAATAATATTTGTTGGGGCTTTATGTCCGTACACCACGCCATGATATGAGAGACGCCGTAGCGAAGGGCTCCGGAAATTTTGACCATCGGGTATTCTTTACCATGTACCGAGATCGCACAGAACACGGGCATCTAGCATTCTGCCTTCATCGAAAAGCGACCGTCGCGGCCGGAATCGAACGCACGACCTTCGGGTCAGCAGCCGAGCACCTTAACCGCTACACCACCGCGGCGGACGCAAGGAAAGTGAGGAAACTGAAGAGAAAACACCCCTGCAAGACGCCCAAGTATCATCCACTCGTCCACGTGGTCCGCAACGTGGACCACGTGGATTATGCAACAACCGGCGTTAATGCTTCCTTCAATAAATCTGCTGAGAGAACCAGGCCTCTCATCAACCGGTGACTTCAACATTGACTTATCAAGACCCAACAATGCTTGGTGCTTATATTGCGTGAAAGACGGATTGGATGTGGAGAGGGCATCAAAATACTTCCTGCCACGTCCACGACATGAGGCATGATAGATCACTTCATCGTAAGAGGCATCCAGGATTTCCACCAGCTGCACTACACCTCGCACTTCACTACACTTAGAGTTATCATGGCCGTTGTCACGAACGGATCCGATTAACAAGTCCCGTCCAGCTGCTGGTGCTGCCTGATCACGGTGATGATGACCTTGTTCAAGAACTGTCAAGAACCCCTTCTACACATATACACAGGTTCGTGAAACGTGCTTGCGTTCTCCGGCATAACGGAGAAGTATAAGCATAACAACTGTAATTGTGACAGTAACGTACGTGAAGTGCGCCTGCGCGGCCACTCGGCTGTGCATATATCTAAAGAAACTTTCCTGAATGAAGCTTAGTTGCGAGTAACGCCTGTTCTGTGCACCTGTGTTCCTTATTTGTCCTGTTCAGTTTCGCGGTATCCAGTTTTGAAGAATATAAGCACTATACATATCAGCTTACCGCGTCTGGTGTTGGTAACACCCATGTTGCTGTTGCCATCGTTACGTAAACAACTGTAAACCACTGGTTATATATTAGATATGCGGCTCTTCACATATGAGTGTGCATATACCCCGTCCATATTTCTATAGCGTCATTCCGTAACGTTTCGCTCGTTGTGAAAAATTACTCCAATCACCATTCCGCGCATGCTTCGCATAACATCGATTCCCACGGTACGTGGGATCTGCCAATTTTTGCTAGGCACCGGGTGGGGAGGGTATACTTTACTGTCCGTATTTGTGCGTGTAAATATATATGCACACACACACACACACACACACACACACACACACACACACACACACACACACACACATTATATATATATATATATATATATATATATATATTAGATATATATATATATATATATATATATATATATATAAACATAATCTCGCGAAGCATAGAGCACCACCGCCCCTCCTGGCGTCAATTTTGACATTTTACAGATAAAGAAATGAAATTATAATACAAAAACGTTGTCAAAAAGTTTTTCTAGTGGCATCGATAGAAGATCAGGAAAAGTGCAATATAAGATGTCTATTGAGAAGGAGCTGTAATGAATTTAGGCAGAATAGCCCACTGGCTATATTTACATCTGCGCATTTTTAAATGCTTGAGATAAGCCCTGATGCATGAAGTTCGTGCCTCGGAGGTGAACACGCGCCTTCGGCTCGGCTTCCTGGCTCGCCTTTCCGGTATTTTAAGCCCTCAGGGGTCGCATAACCGATGCATCGTAACCGCGGAAGCACGCTGTTGAACAAGATAGCCTTTCGGCATTAAAGAAACAGCGCAAAACTGGCAGAACTCAGCCGTCGCTAATATAAATGTTGCGATAGAGTCATTTGTACTCAGGTTACTCATGAAACATTCGAACGCATTGGAGCTCATACAGGGATCAATGCTCTGGATATATCGTAGAGACTGCCGGCAGAAGAATTGTAGGCTTTGCTGGTTTGTTATTTCTTCGTAGTCAGTGTTCGTAGTCACTTATAGTGTAGCGCGGCTCGAAGTGTTGCTTGCAAACCGCACAGCAATCAGTGAGCAGCTAGATGCATGTGCGCAAAATCCGATTGTCAAATTCTTTGGGGGTCGGCAGGCTCCAAGAAGAGGGAATATCTCGACGCAATTTTGGCACGCCTGCATATTCATTCATGCACCATGGCGCGTAGCAGGCGTTGAAACATTGATTGAAGCTCAGTAATGCATTAAACGCGCTCAAAACGCGCAATTACACGCTTTCGTAGGCTGCGACGCGCGCGCGCCAAATGCAGACGCTCTTCACAGCTTCAGTACAAAGTGACTACAGCGCCGCCGCTACGATCGCCCGTCGGAGCATCACGCGAGATGCGGCACGGCCGCTTCGTTCGTTCCACTTCCCCCTTCTACTACACTGTATCGAAACGCTACATAAGATGCCCCTGTATTGTGCAATGACAGTACAGGTAAACGAACACCGGCTGGTCGAAATTTCCGAAGACCCGCGACTACGGGGTGCCTCATCATATCATGGTTTTTGCACGTAAAACCCTTATATTACTACTTCTAGTATAGTCATAGGCAAGTATTTGACCCAAGGTTTTGCGTTTCACACCAAAAGATGCCTAGTTGTTGGTTATAACCGGAAATAAACTTACTTTCAACGTACATATACCGCAAAAAAGTTGACAATGAAGCTTGAGCTACAGTAGTGGCTGAGGCGAAGGAGCATTCTAGTGGAGCTCCTGTCGAGTCGGCTCAAACAGCATCGGTCATTTAGCCTTCCATCCATCCCTCTTTTAAAGTACATAGAGCATTCCTAATTCAGTCTCGTTTCTTCTAACAATTGAGCAATGTGCAACCCTTGGTCGTGTTTTCGAAAGGCATTAGCCCCCGGTTTAGCCTGGGCGACTAGCCGTTGCTATCCAGTCGAGTATGCTTATTCAGTCTGTTTCCTGAGAAGTAGAAAAATTGTTGCTGTTAATTTTCAGTAGCAACGAACTGCAGAGAAGTTTTAGGGACCGCCCTGTCGTCGTCTCAAATTTCGCTCTGGTGCCACACACGTCGCACGTTTGATCGGCATAACTCGAGCAGGCTGCACGTTGGGAATACAAGAGCGCTTGCCCGTGAACGACAGCTTCGCTTCGGTGATAGCGAACCAAGCTGCAGCGGAACGCCAGTGTCAGGTATTGAGGCCCAACCACATGCGCGCGATTTTCGAGAGACGACGACGAGCGACAGCGACGAGAAAGAACATTTCCTGTCGTGGTGGTCCATCTGTCGCCGTCGCTTGTCAGGTCACAGGATTCTGGGTAGCCAGATAATATCGCTTGTCACCCGGAAGTGGCCATAACCATTTGCATGACCATGCCTCCGCGATCAGCCCACCTTCGACCGAGCTACGATGTCATGTGATGCCGGTGTTGCCTTATGCCACAGAGACGAAGGCACGAGACGGCCGAACCAGAAGCGACGCCAGCAGGGTACACAAGACGTGGCTTCACATGCCACTGCAAAGCGCCCTCTTTGTTTTCTTATCTTGAGGTCGCGCACTCTGCAGTTGTGCGCTGCCCAAAGCAGAGCGGTAAAACGGGATTATGTGGCGTTACGTCCCCTGACGTCACGCTAGAATTTGTGGTGTCATGATGACGTCACAAAGTTTTGCGGTATCTGACGTCAAGATGACATCATATGGTGATGTTATCACGTGATTATTTTTTTCACCACTCTTACCCGCCGCCTCAGGACGCGAGACGGCGCCGATGACGCGGGACACCGACGGTCAAATATTACGTTTAGTTAGGCATAAGGCTTTCGCATTAATAACGGCGCGCGTCCGTTGATTCGGTGACAGCAACATGTATCTATCGGCAGGACGACGCACCTAAAGACAGAAAATGCTTCCTGCGTAGTCGGCGGCAACGAAGGCATCCGCAACATGTAGCGTTTTTCGCTTGCGAAAAACGCCGCATGTGTTTCAAACTTTAGTTGTCGTGGCATACGCGCGTTCCCCAAGAAATTGATATTTGCGCAAAATCCAGTTGGTGCGGTAACGCGCTTCTGTCTTCGCGTCATCCCGCCGATAGGTATCTGCTGTCTTCAGCGGTCCGATAAAAACCGACGGCGCGCGCGGCACATTTCACTGCCTTGCCGCCAGTAAGAAAGCCACCGAAGCATAACAACATTTCGACCTCCTCTCGTTATGTTTCGGCAGCCACTGTTAACGCAACACAAACAAATCTGATTGGAATACCAGCTGGGGAGCGCGAGCAATTTAATCGTTTGACGTTGCGTACAGATACATTGAAAAATACATTGTCAGAACGGAACGCTATGCAGCGTCTACAATACACACAGTTGTGTTCGGAGGTATCGCCGTTTCGTTGATAGCGACAGCACTCAACTCCGTTGCCCGAGGTACTTGAGTGTTTCTTATTTCGCTTCGCACATTTCGATCAAACATTGAGGAAACTGTGCATTTGCTCGGCAGCAATGTTTTTCAATTTTTTGGTCCCATTGTACCATTAAGGAACATGGTATGTGTTGCTTCTTTACAGCTAGCTTCTTATACATAAGGGGGGGGGGGGGGCGATAAGTGTGGAATCTTTCATGTTTAATTGATATTTTAAGTCTTCGTTAATTTGCTTGCAGACAGAGTTTCCTATAAATTCACTGATCTGAAAATTCTCTGCTCGGTCTAAAATAAACCCCTCTTTACATAGTGCGTTCCTGCCATTCTAACGCCAATAAAACTTCTGTTTCTTTTACTATGTGCATTCAAACGCACGAACACAATTTCTGGTTGCTAACATAAGACGATCATCTCAACGTAGGGCTTCCTTGAGTAGTGCAAAGCTCTCACTACTTCCCCTCGCTCTCAAGAAAAAAAAATTAGGCCAGCTCACTCTTTTGAAATCTGAGTAAGAAGCGGAGCTAGCGGGCAAGCGCCAGCACATGGCTAACACAGATTGACTATTAACACGAAAGTGTTTTATGCCGGGGTCTAGCACGGCTCCACTGACGTATTTCCGTCACGAATATGACGTTGTAAAATATAAGACTAACAGTGGGCAAAGGAAAATACCAGAAGAAGAAGTTCCCTCACAGGAATCGAACTTACGACCCCTCGCTCCGCAGCGCGAAACGATTCGGCCACGGACGGCACGTTGTTCGCAATGTTAACGGCGAGCTATTTATATACACCATTTGCCGGTGGCTGTACTCAGAGGACCTGTGTTACAGCGTGTTTTGGTTATCACTAGCGGGATTGCGCGAAGGGCTGAAAGAGCGCGCTTGAATGGTCGTTGCCGTTGCGACGAGCGCCCGCGTCTACAGGGCGTGGTCGCTTGTCCGTGCGCTTATCTCGTGATCGCGGGGGTTTGGACGTCTCGCGTTGAGAGCACGAAGATCACTTGGCTCACTGCAGCGGCCGCCTTTGCGAAGGAGCGCGGTGCACACGCAGAAATAAGTTTACAAATGTGACAATTTTTTCGCTCTCATCCTGTGTATGTTCGTTCCGTGCGTCCTTTCTGCTTGAGCAGCGCGTTGCAAGTTTCGAGCTGCTTGCCGTTCTTCGCGTGACATTAGAGTTTGTTGCTATAGCATTCATTCCTTCGCCGTTGGGCGAAAGAATGCGCAACAAACGCTCAACTACGTCTGTGCAGACACGTTTCACTTATGTGTTATACCGATTCCTATGACAGAGGGATCAGCCATGTTTTCTTCTTCATCCTTCACCACCATCATCTTCTACTTTATTTCATCTTTCTTTATCTCTTTCTATACTGTCATTTCTCCTCATCTTTCATCACCTCACTCCTTCTCACCCTCACTTTTCGATCCCATCCCCTTGCTGAGCTATACTATGCAAGGCTATGCTATCCTTTACCACCTCCCATCCTGTATTCCTTCATCGTCACCCTCACAACACCCCTTCTTAGCATGGCTATGACTATGCTAGGAGCTGCTTGACTATGCCGTGGCTATACATGGCTATGCATGGCTATGTAAGGCTATTCTATGCTAGGATCTCCTTGGGACCTAGTCGCTTTCTGCAGTGCATACCGCGGAGGTTTCTTTCTACGACACCGACCTTACTCCGAGCTGAAACAAGTTCTGTTGTTAAAGTGTTTCGGTTTCTTGTAATAATGGGAAGCCATTGCAAGAAACGAAAAGATAAGAGCAGTCACACAGAAGCTCTGTTTGAGACCTTTATTGAAACACACTAGATAAGCTGTCTATCCTGTTAAATATCTTTTCTACAGAAACTGAAGGGTGACACACCACGCAATGGTTACGCCACTCAGTCAACGTGCATTTTTCCCACCAAGTAGGACTACGAGCTAAAAGGATGGTTTTGCAGAGGAATGACCGTTTGCAGCAAAAGAAACACAAACTATTCCAGTCAGTTTGGCTATATTAACACACAAGAATTTAGACGACTGGTGTAATCGCTTAATAGGAAGCTATACAAGGGCCTAAGAATTGGCTTCAAAATACTTGAGAAATGCATTGGGGTTCAGGACTGCCGTATGCTAAACGGTTACAGAAAACTGACAGTAATAGGGCCGCAACAATAGTATAATGTATTCATCAAAGTGCAACAATGTAATTGTTCGAGCATGGGCCCATTGAACGCTACTATGCGCGAGCTAAAAGAAAAGACTAATACAAGACTCTCCGCGAATGAATGTAGAAATAATATTTGTGGGATAATTGCCAGTCCTCAAAACAGCAGCATATTCACAAGGCAGGCAACTCACAAACACTTCCTAAGGTGTCCCCAGAAAAAAAAACAAAAACCAACGTTAAAGAACAGAAAACATCTACCAAGGTTATCAAACTAAATATGTGATGTGCAGTCAAGCCCTGATTTATCATGTACCTTCAATACGTAAGAGTGATTTCTCCTACAAAAGGTGGTTTTCTCTTTTTAACTTCATAACCATTCGCAACCATTGCGGTATTCACCAGAATCTCTTTACTACATAACCGTTTCCATCTCTGAGAAGGTGGGCCGGCTGCAAGATGGGCCGACTTCGCGAGTGTGCTGACAACTTAAAAATAGGAAGGCAGTACCTTGCACATCACTGTTATAATTGTATTTGCTTAAGTTAGAAAATTTCATGTTGATTGGAAAGTGCAGTGACATGACATTGCTTATTATGACTGCCACAAGGTCACACCTCTAAAAGAGGAAACTCATTATCATGGCGTCTACGTAACTGATAAGACTAGATGGGCGTATCTGAGTAGCTGGACCAGGATTTCACAAATTGTATGCCTTGTAGTTGTTCTGCCTTTGCCGCCTTGGGCAATGTTTGCTTGCGTCTGTCTCTATAAGGCCACCTTGTAGCACCAGGAGGCTGATAGATCGCACTCCATCTCTCACACTGTGTTGGTGCGCAGTGTCCGTAGCGGTATTTAGATGGAAGGCTTTGCGGATGTTCCGTATGACGCATGCATAGACGGCGCTCCAGACTTTTCTGCGGATGACTTAAGGGTCGTGTCTAAACCGCCCTGAGCTTCTGAACTATCGTATGCCACGTCACTAACGTGACTTAATTGTAAGCTCAACGAATGATGTATGACTATTGTACGACTCTTTCGTTATTCAGGAGAGCGGCTTGGGCTTGTCGGTAGCTAATGTAAGTGAAATAGCACAAACTTAGAGACTGGGAATAAGGGTGGAAGGCATCACAAGCCGGAGAGCCATCTTCAAGCTTCTAAGTCCACGCTTTCTGGCTGGCGTTATTCTGTTTTAGTTAGGCCATCCAGACCCCCAATAAATAGGGATATGGTCGCAATTCATTCTATTTGTAGGTTTAATGTATCAAGTACATATACAATTTTGTATATATTTGGCGCTAGAGGATCTCATTTACGATTAAACAAATATATTGCCAACTTCTAGTAAAAAATTTCTTTTTAGATCAAACACCTCAGAGAACTCATGTAGCCTTCCGTCGGGCTTTTGATATAAGGTGCCTCATTATGGAAAGAGAACTTAAAAAAAAAAAACACTAGTGGCTAGACTGAGTGTGACGTACAGTCACACTGATAAACTGCAATCTGATACAGTGGGAACCGTCTGCGAAGGATCAAATGCGGAGTGCGCCGGTGCGTCAGACAGGTCACAGAGCCCTACAAAAACGGAGATGTTGTTCAGAGCACGATTAAAGGAGCACTGTTAATCGATTAAAGGAGCACTGTTAATCAATTAATCGTCATCGATTTCCGCCTTTCAGTTAATCGAATTAATCGATTAAAACTCTTCGATTTATCGATTACGGCAACCCCACCCCTCAATAGCGCCCCTTGGCCGGTTCGCATGAGTGCGAGGCGAGCTGATAGATGGAGGCTGATAGATCGCACTCCATCTCTCACACGGGGTTCCTTGCTGCTTGTTCTTGCGCGCAACAAACACACGCGCTAAAACGCCATCGTAAAATGTCGCACACTAATTTTCAATCCATCTAAATTCTTAAATACAGTTACAGATGAACACGAAAAATAGCCGCAAACGTAGACTCAACGACAAAATGTACCAATATTTTGGAGAGCGCAGAGAGGGTCACCACCCTGCACGAAAATCAATCGGGTAATAAAGGTGTGACTTGCTTCTTCCGCGAGTAAACTCTAAGGTATCTAGACGTGCAACTGCCCTTAACAATCATTACACACTGTTGCCAGCTCCCTAATCTGCCTTATGGCAATCCTGTCTAAACTATTGCAATCTCCCTAATCGCGCTAACGGCTACATTGTCTTTAGTAATCCTTACAACACTGTTGCCACAACCCTAATTGCGCTTATGGCTGGTCCTCTCTTAGTTATCCTTAAGACACTGTTGCCATCTCCATAATAGGGCTTATGGCTATGCTGTCTGTAGTAAACTTGCCACGTTTTCCGCGGTGATGTAGCGCTTACGGTTCCGGCTGCTGACCTGAAAGGCACATGTTCAGTCTCGGGAGCGGCCTGGTCCGCATTTCCATGGAGGCGCAAATGCATAGATGCCCGATAACTGTGCGGTGTCAGTGCACGTTTAAGAAACAATATAGTCGAAATTCACGGAGCCCTCCACACCGCGTTTCCTCATATTGATACGGTAGTTTTGGGACATTAAGCCCTAGTTATTATCATTGAACCATGCAACACTATTGCCATCTCTCTAATCGGGCTTATGGTTTTCGTATGCAGTGAACCTCGGTGATACGAATCTCACGGAACCACAAAAAATATTCGTATCATCCCAAATTCGTATTAACAGAAAGCATGAAAATTAGCATGCGACAAAGAAAGCTGGCGTACATGGTCATTTATTGTTTTTTCAGGGCCGCAGCAATCAAACGTCGCTGGATGAAATCGGTTCGCAACAACCGTACTCCATTAACATTGCAGCCAATGGGCCTTGGCCGGACCAACGAAAAAATTCGTATCACCCGAAATTCGGATGAGCTGTGATCGTATCACCGAGGTTTTACTGTAATCTAAAGATAAGTCATCTATCATTACCAGGGTCAGTGTACATACGCTCCAACACAAGACACTTTCAATAATAGTCTTCCACAAATGCCAAGCTGTTGAGTATATATCTCCTACTGCAGTAGCGCCGTTGTTAGCGAAACTATCTAAATGCCACGCATTTAGACATCACCCACGACACCACTACGTCGAGTGGCTGGTGCGCAGTGTCCGTAGCGGTATTTAGATGGAAGGCTTTGCGGATGTTCCGTATGACGCATGCATAGACGGCGCTCCAGACTTTTCTGCGGATGACTTAAGGGTCGTGTCTAAACCGCCCTGAGCTTCTGAACTATCGTATGCCCACGTCACTAACGTGACTTAATTGTAAGCTCACGAATGATGTATTGACTATTGTACGACTCTTTCGTTATTCAGGAGAGCGGCTTGGGCTTGTCGGTAGCTAATGTAAGTGAAATAGCACAAACTTAGAGACTGGAATAAGGGTGGAAGGCATCACAAGCCGGAGAGCCATCTTCAAGCTTCTAAGTCCACGCTTTCTGGCTGGCGTTATTCTGTTTTAGTTAGGCCATCCAGACCCCCAATAAATAGGGATATGGTCGCAATTCATTCTATTTGTAGGTTTAATGTATCAAGTACATATACAATTTTGTATATATTTGGCGCTAGAGGATCTCATTTACGATTAAACAAATATATTGCCAACTTCTAGTAAAAAATTTCTTTTTAGATCAAACACCTCAGAGAACTCATGTAGCCTTCCGTCGGGCTTTTGATATAAGGTGCCTCATTATGGAAAGAGAACTTAAAAAAAAAAACACTAGTGGCTAGACTTACGTATACGATTAAACAAATATATTGCCAACTTCTAGTAAAAAATTTCTTTTTAGATCAAACACCTCAGAGAACTCATGTAGCCTTCCGTCGGGCTTTTGATATAAGGTGCCTCATTATGGAAAGAGAACTTAAAAAAACACTAGTGGCTAGACTTACGTACTTTTTGCGCGTAGTTGTTCACGCTTGTAAAACAGCACGACACTTGCAGTCACCGCTAATGTTCCAATTAATTGTGCAGTGAACAAAATAAGAAAGATGATAGCTATGGTTCGCATCGGCCAACGGCTAGGGTGCTTCAATCGTAGTATTCGTGATAAAAGAATTATTTTGCGCTTACCTTGGCATATACTATGACAAAATGCGACAAATATATATCGATGATGGCATACGTGTAGATATTAAATAAAAGAAAGTCCATTGGGAAATATGTCTGAACAAAAGCTTCGCTCTAGGACTACCTGCACTGGTATTAGCGTAAAGCGATCGTATTATTAATGCCGTTCTGTCAGATAGTCACTGAGACGAGAGTTCTGGAAAGTACAAGACATCGCCTGCGGCTATAGGTTATGGTGAACAGACAGTTTAACCAAAGAGGCTCCATACGGTACATTATTTTGCATTTTCTATTTCAATGGACGTGAATTGAAGTGCATGAAAAGACAATTTGCTGTCAGCGGGGACCGAACAAAAAGCTGCCAATTGCGCGTCCGGCACTCACCGGTTAAGTTGTTATTCGTTCACGTAAGGTTACTTCCACGGACCTAACAATTTTGCAATTACAGTAAAAAAACTACAAAATAATTGTTGTGGTTGTGATGTTGGAGCAGGTGGGTTTCCCCTGGCCTACATAGCCTCCAATTGTTCCCCTGAGGATCGCATGAATTCTAAGGATGTGTCACCACGTTATAACCAGTCCTAAAAAGCAATCAGAATTCGCTGCACGCTGCTCGTCCTTGCCACGGGCCCTTCAAGAAAAACGACATCTACGAATGTCCGGCGCCTTTTACCAACCCTTTGCAGGCAGCATACCATCGTTGCCCTTTTCGAGTCCAACTGCGAGCAAAGCCAAATAAAGTGCTCAATGTCACCGATGTCACCGCAAAAGGCAGAAAGCGGGAAAGTCCATCACCTGGTCTTGAATTACCAAGCCGGGAGTATGCGGAGTAGGTTCTGACGTGGTACAACAGCGTCGCTTATTCTCGAGCAAGCCCGTGCATCACACATGCTTCATGTGGAATTTTGCGGATCTCGTCGAAGTTATTGCGGATTACATCTTTGTTGTTCTGGTAAATCTTGTGTTTGCCTGAACCGTGCTTCAAAGTGCTACACTGTCATGTGCACTTAGTCGTGGCCGAAATAGCGTCATACACGATGGCCATCTTCTTCCTTGCTGAAGACAGAATGTTATTCTTGTGCATAAATTCACGTAGATTGCGCATAATGTTAGCGATGCTGGTCGATATGAGGGAAAGCTCGCCGAGTCCTTTCCGGACTTTAGTCTTGGCCCACCCATGTAGTCTTCTATACAACTTGAACCTCTGCGCTGCCCCAGATATGAAGAAATATGTCCAGAAGAGAGTGTTTTAGCTCATATGGCAGATTCATCAGCCTCTGATTGCTGATCGAATCGGGACCACTGCACCGGGTATTCTGAATTTGCTAAGCACCATATCCAGCTCTCGAAAGGTTAATGGCGTATTGATCGCGTCGAATAATTGAGGAGACAGAGGGTTCGCAACTCCTGCTGGTCTGCCAGATATGTATAAGTCAGCGAAATCTTCTGCGAGGGTTTCCAAGCATTTTTTTTGTCCCAAAGCGAATGCTTCGGATGACATCTGTGAGCGGATCTGTCTAGAGAGGCAATTTGTTCCGAAAACGCCGATATGCTGTAACAAAAAGTAGCCCATTCAATTCTGCTGAATCTTTTTGTGTGGCGGCGAAAAGAAGCATTTATCCTTTTGTAGTCGGTTTTGTAGGCGGATTTGCTTGTTTTCGCATTAGGATACACTCCGCTCTTCTACGTGGTGTGTAGAGGCTCATTATTTCAAGTCTGGAGTAGGAAAATAATACAAAATAATTTGCCGTATATCTTCATTGGCTACATTGTCTGATGGCTTCATTATTTTCGGCCCAACAGAGAAACGAGCGCCGCCTCAATCCATCCCACAACCTTGTTCTTACAGAGACTGCTCAACAGAAATGCTATATGCTAGACTGCATTAGACGGCCACCGATGGTACCAAACTACAGACCGACAATATCGATCCTTAACACCGCGTCCTAAACGAAATGCGTTCTTCTACGGCGAAATACGATGGACAAGCAGTTCTCATATAGGGATACACTCAATCACGCTCTTCGCATATACCGAGCGACCACTACTTCGAGCAAAAAAATGAGGCAGCTGGTGGCTTGTAAAATGACCAGCAACATGAGAAGGCTGCTCATGTCAAACTCCGTGTCTCGTGTTTCGTACTCAGGTTTTCGTGAATCTGAGTCAACGAGTTTGTGCTCTTCAATATCAAGAAAGAATCTTCGTAGTGGTCGGTACAGAGGCTGGTATTTGCGCATTAGGAAACCGCCGACCTCAATCTTCAGGTGTTCCGCAAATGCTCCAACACCTTTAAGTTTCAGCAGTGAATTGCTTGGATGGCGCCAAGGACCAGTGTAACAGACACGGTCCCGTCTCGATGCACACTGGAGACAATCGGGTAAACTGTTCGTGACAAGTTGTTGTTCGCCCTGTCGCGCGAACTCAAGCTGCAGCTTTTTCGACAATGACTGTTGCGGAAAAGAACTGCGATGTGACTGTAACTCCACATGGCTCATTGTGTACCTGACAACACAAGGTGCGACTTGGTGTCTGTCGATGGCGTGTTCCAGTTTTTTCAACGTGTCTATGCGATAGGCGGGACGCTTAAGCGTTACGATAGCCGTCAACTGACTGCGAAAGCACACGGAAAGTGGCAGTAAGTTCACAAGCCATAGGCCGAGAAGTGCTTTGCGAGCGATGCCAGCGCGACCACGGATGTTCGGCTCGGCAGCCGATGTGGCCAGAACAGCTGCCAGGAGGTACAAAGCCGTATCAGACGCATCTTTAAACAATGACTAATGTTTGTTTCCCATAACCACGGAGGCAAGCACCACAAGTGCGAGCACAACAACTGTAGTTGCTGCTAGTCTCCAAGATTCACCGGCGACTTCAAAGAGAGAAACAACACGATGGGATCCACCCGAGAATAGAAAGTATCGTGAGCGATACGGATTACAGGAAAGTCGAAGATCAAACTCGAGCTAGTATCTAGAGGGGCAGGAAAAAGGGCTATGTCGGAAATGTTAAATAAAAGTCCCACGCTTAGCCCCAGTAGGTCGGAAGCTTCTACTCGTTCAGCAGTAACGTTTTTCCTTTTTAGAAACGCTTGTATTTCAATCACTGACGTGTCGTTGCACGTTTCTTCAGTTGCTTTATCATGACTCATCTTCACGCAAGTTACTCTCAGTGTGCTACCGGCAAGCCTGCGTACGCTGTAAGGATTGAAGTGCCCTAATTTTTCTACCGTGCTCTTCGACCCTGGTTTATGATCTGCCGAGGACCCTTGAGGCAAGAAAAAACTCTGCATGGTACTTTCATTTACATTAAGATATACAGCTTTAAACTCTGATCCAGGTGGCTTGGAACCCTTTCTGGCTAAGAGGGCACGAATATCTGGTCTGCTCATAATAAGAACGCTGACGAACAAGTGAACCACATGACGTCTAGTATCTCGCGTGTCGGTTGTTTTTCCATGGTATCAACGGTGAAAAACACCGGTCTCTTTCCTCGATCGAACGCCATTAAATAATTATCAATGAAAGCTATGTTTTGAACGCTCCAGGTAGTTATCGGCCTGCGGATCCACCGTGCAAATTTTGAGTGCGCTTCTTGCCATGGCTCATTGAAGGAGAGAAGGGCGACATCCGAGATGCCTGTGTAGAGCGGTGACCCGTTCGAGGGCGTGTCTCCTGGTACACCCTTGACAGCAGTCACTGTACATTGGTCTAATAATGCCAGAAGAGCACAGATTGATGTTCCTAGGCTCATCTGCAGAGATGCCCTCGATGTCAGGAAGTGTGCAACCTGGAGGACAAGCAATTACATTTCCTCTATTCCCTGGTTCACACTACCCAAATTTTCTCTCAGCGGAAATTATTAATGGACACTTGTGATCGTTACTACAATGAAACGTGACTACATAGCAACAGAAAAGGCGACAACTTGGTGTAAAAAAAAGTTATTCCGAGGGTTATGCACCCAAGAATGAGTAACGACCGACGGGTCTGCGATTCCTATCACTATAATGTGACGGCACTAAGAATAAACGCAAGGTCAACATGACATCACCGCCCTTCAGCAATATCTCGCGGCGACACTAGCCATGCTCTTGAAGTAAAACATGAAAACAAACACAGATCTATCAGGAAGCAGGGCTGTCCTAGAAGCCAGGGGCGTAGCCAGAAATTTTTTTCGGGGGGGGGGGGGGTTCAACCATACTTTATGCATGTTCGTGCGTGCGTTTGTATGTGTGCGTGCCTATATACGCAAGCAAAATTGAAAAATTTCGGGGGGGGTTGAACCCCCCCCCCCCTTGGCTACGCCCCTGCTAGATGCTACGTGCAATGCCGGATGGTACTGTGGAATTCCATCTATTTCAGGGAAATCTGGAGTTGCGGCTTCAGAACGCAGTGCACACAAGGGTATATGGACTGTGCAACTATGATGTAAAAGCGTCTGGAAAAATTTCTGGATGCATATGTGGCGTTTTTGTTTTCTAAAAAAGCCAAATGCACTTTAACTAAAACTGTGAAAAACGCACTTTTTTGTTACTGAAGATATGGTCGGGCCTGCTCCAACAACTTTTTGCTAGTGGTTCTTGTCCCTTAACCCTTTCGGCCCTGGCGGTGTCAATTGACACCATCACACAAAACTTGCCCTAGCACCTTGGAAATGAAACCAAAACTGCCGATTCTTGGGGGAATACTTCTTCAATCATCCCCACTGCGATTGACATCAAAATTGTGACATGCTTGCGGAGCTGGGAGCCGCAAAGAAGAAGAAGCTTGACCGAAGTCATGGGTGACGGCGAGGCGGGTCAGCTGAGGCGACTAAGCGCCATTTTTGGATCGACGTATCGAAGCTGTTTCAATGAGTATCACACTGAAAAATGAGACGTGGTTCACATTTTGTGTACTCTAGTGAATAGCAGGAAAAAAGATGCAATTTTTCTCATTTCGCAACCGCTGAGCCCTGATGACCTAATTTGACGTCATGTCTGTAAATCCATTAATACTTGCACCACTGGCTCAATTTTTCGTTTTTGGTCTTCTGAGGTCATAACTATTAGGAAAACACGCACAAAAAGATTCCCCGACCAAAATAAAAAATCCAGGGCTGAAAGGGTTAAATAAGTCAAATCTACATTGTGGCTGAAATCTATATAGCCCGCTGCAGTCGGTATTCAGGAGTAAACTTTGTATTTGGCTCTCATAGATTGCAACATTTCATTTGGGTGTGAACTAGCTCGTAAAAGAAGTTTAAAATAATTCGAATCTACGACATAGCAATATTTTGCGATAAAATTAACATCCTCCTTGTGCTTCCGTCGGTGCCGTCCTTCGTCGCATGCGCGTAATGGCGATGAGTAGACTTGAAGATCGCGTGGTGCTTTGTGGCAAAAGGTGCCCCTGTTCTGAACTGGCGGCATCGTTTTCTTGTTCTTGGCATCTATTTAGGTTGGTTGGTTGGTTGGATGGTTGGTTCCTTGGGGGAATAGCTCAACCACTACGGGGGATCGGCCACGAAGCGTGCGGCAGTAGACTTTGTGAAAAAATAAAATAAAAGGAATATGCGAAAAAGATAATTTATAGAAAGAGAAAATATTTGGGCAATTTTGAATTTTTTTTATCCTTTTTTTAATGAAATGTTAATTAAACGATTGGTAAATAATAGAATTAAATAAATACGCAATTACAGAAATATAAATAAGGGAATGAAATGATATATTTCTATTGATAATATTAACATGGCAGTCTCTTTGTTTCTTTATTATAAATGAATATGGCATCATATCTGCCCCTGTTGCATTGCCCTAGTGCCGATGCCCCCAGGGAGAGTAATGCCGATGTGGAAAGCTCAAGGCGAAGTTTTTGAAAAGGAGGTTTTAGAAATCTTTGCCTTATGTTTTGGTATCTTCGACATTCTGTGAAGTAGTGCTCTATTGTTTCTGCTTGACTACAATAATTACAGTTAGGGGAAGGAGCGAAAACCAAGCCTGTGTAAATAAAAAATTAGTGACGGTACTCTGCATCGCAGTCTAGTTAACGTTACTTCCAGTTGCCTTGTACTACACCATGTGCTATTCCACGAAAACCTAAGGTGCTGAAAACATGTATTGTTTAGGACAGAAGATTTAGTACATTCCTCTTGCAGACAAAAATTTCGGAATCGTGCGATCGTGTATTGGAAGACGGCCTCAGAACATTTATGACCGGTCCTTTAAGGGATGCTTCCGCCAGAGTGTCTGCCGCTTCATTTAATATCAGTCCTGCGTGGCCTGGTACCCAAACCAGCCGCACGTGCCGTACGTGATTGGGCATATATGAGTAAAGTTCTGTTAGGCAGCTCGACGGCTGTGGCACTGTTAATGCCGTACATACAGACAAGGAATCCGTTAATATAACTGCTGAAGAGATATGTGCTGGGAGTTTCCGCAAAGCAAGAATAATTGCGATTAATTCTGCCTGGAATATTGGTGTGAAGTCGGGCAAACGAAGGGAATATGACCAATTTAGTGCTGCTGATAAATTCCCACCCCTGCCTTCTCATCAGTAACAGAAGCATCTGTGGCTATTACTACGTCCGTACGTTTTTAAGGTGGTCTTCCAACAACCCATTTAAATATCTAATGGGCAATAACTTAGCATTTTTTGTAAATATGTCGTCATATTCTATACTGCTGTGGGTTGAGTGCGTTTGGGTAGATTATCTCACTAATGTCACTTGTAATGGCTCCAGGAGCTTTTGCACAAAAAATTATTTGAGGGCGATGTAGTCGGGACCATTCACGTTCAAAAAATGTGGACGGGCTCTCTAAGGAAATACATATTGGGAGCGTCTGTGTTGGGAAGCATATATTTTTAGGGCCCTAAAGAGTGCTTCAGCTCTTCATCTTCTTCTGAGCTCGTTTTATGGCATGCCGTTTCGGATCACTCTTCTTATCAAGGAATAGATCGGTGTCCAACATCTTCATTTATATATCTTTTATGTCAAATATACCGTCTTCGAGCGCAAGAACGACATAATACTGTAGCGCTAAACTCGAAAAGAAACACTAAGAGGCAAAAAGAATCAGTAAATTTGGCCTCTTACTTTTTATACTCGAGTCTTGCCCTACAACATCATGTCGTTCAGTAAGTGCCAACTCGCCCTAAAAAACTAATTGCGGAACATAACACGGTAGCAAACACGAGGACACAAATAGAACAGATTGGATTAAAAATACGTTAGTTGTTTTGGTCATGATTGTTGGCGCAGCGATGGTTTGATGAATGAGGTTCAGTTTGATTGAAACAGATGAAAGATTTGGCTTATTTTTTATTAGAAACTGCATTTTTGAATTCACGTACCATCAGGAATTGCCCCACTTAATTCCAACTGTTTTAGAAGTAAAATATATTAGGCGCACTTACGCTCCCGCGAATTTAGCACAGTTTCAGTTTCTGCATTTGGCTCGTTTTGAAAAAAAATAAACGCCACATATATGGTAGCAATATTGCAGCAATTTCATTATTCCGCTTCGAACAGCTTACACAAACGGATTACTTAATACTTAAGCCAAATTTGGTATTGAAATTCGAAAAAGATATTTTCAGATGAAGTTTTCTGACAAACGTCACTCAGGCGAAATTCTGCGAAATTCCAAAGACTCGTACGTGAAAAAATTTTTTTCTGTTCAAAATATTCTACCCATTACTTTTTTTGGACGGCACCAAATCAGCACGACCTTTTTCGGATACATTTAGGATGGTCACTAAATGACGGCAGCATGCGCGTGGATTTACACATGTGTAAGAAAGCTATCGACCACTGAATGCATTGTTCCGTACTCGGTGAGGCGTGCAACCACGACAAAATTAAACCAGGGTCAGCTTTAGGGCAGCCAGATGTTTTCAACATAGATTTAGACCATACGCTCAGAGATAAACCCGTCTGTACCCAAAATTGCAATGCAAATAGAGATTTTTTACTAATTTATTTGAGCGAAAAACTTCGTTAAAATGGGTATCGTGTCAAGTAGTATCGGTATTTTGGGTTAATGGCAACGTTGAACTCAATGAGTACCTGCCTGGGAATGGAAATTAATTCGATAAATAGGGAACTTCGTAACACTGGGTTCCATTAAATCTATTAGCTCGAGAAAATCTATTAGCTCGAGAAAAGTTCATACCCTACGGTGCTGATGGCGTAACGTACCTGCTCAATGATTAATACCAGCTATTGGTATACGTGAGAAGCTAAGCCTGCATATCGAAACCACATAAAGCTATTGCTGCAGGTGCAGTCGCAGGTAATATATGCAAATGCGTCGGCCCTTTTATGCGGACTCAACAAACATAGCATTCCTGTGCCCATATGTTACGTAAGAGGAATCGCTATCAAGAAATGAACGTATGAAACGTCCTTGGTGGTGCTGGGTTTCGAACCAGGGGCCCCACGCTCTGAGGGCAACCACTGGTTTCGCTGGTCTCAGCACTGGTCTCACCCACTGGTCTCAGCAACCATGCTTACCGAACGAGAATGTATCGAAACCAAGCGAATGCACCCTACCGATGTTAAAAAAAACAAATGCAAAGAAAAAACTCACCGGTTCTCTTACGTATTCGCCTATGACGACTCGAAGGTGAAAGCCATCTCTGTCTTTTTTTTTCCTTCTCACTCGATACACTGATCGCTGATATATTGATAGCCGATGTATCCTCAGTCGATGCAGGGAACTCGTACTTTCAAACGTTACACGTTTTTCCTCTTTGTTACTGATCAATATGAAGCGTTCTTTGCCTCTTCCTTTAAATTTCCTGGCCCTGCTGCGTGATCTAGCCGCACGGGACGCTAAGCCTCTTGGAACACCGTTAGATCTTCCCCGCGCATCCGCTGCATTGATGGCATCAGCCGTACGCGGTTAAAGGTAAACAAACACGGCACTCTTGCCATGTCATCCTCTCACCAACTGTGCGAAAATGCGAAGGGGGTAATTAACACGCCGTGTCGGAAGGCATTGCTCCAAAAAAGGGAATTCAGCGCCGAGGCAAACAAGGCCAGAAAGAAGCGTTGCACGGAGCCGGCGAGTCCACGCTACATAGCAAAAACTAGGCGCAGGCAACAATTGTAAGCTGGCTTGGAGAGGTGAGGAAAAGGCAACGACGCGTGGCGGCTATGAAGTTGAAGGAGCTTCGCGTACCCTACAACAGGAATCTAAAAGAGCATCACAATGCGTGGTAGCCATCGGAGACGCAACGCTACTGGCCAGAGGCGAAAAGCAGAACAACAACGCCTCCTTCCAACGCCTCCTTCCGCATTACGCCTTGTTTGAAGGCGTAGACAAGTATTTTGGAGGTACTTTGTCTGGAACGAATTCAGAACGGTGTGGCCGTTCGCCCATAGTGAGAGCAGTACACTCAATCGCGTGATGCCCTTATCTGTTCCTAATCTTCGTTGCCCCACTTCGATCAGCGGTGAGAAAACACTGTATTTCCTCCGCAGAAATGTTTTCAATTTTTTCGCCCCACGGTGCCATAAAGGAGACATGGTATGAGTTCCTCGTCATGGTTGCTGGATACTTCTTTACGCCTTAAGGGGGGGGGGGGGGGGCTGGCAGAGAGAGTACAAGGTGGGGGGGCGATAGCGGTAAACAAAGAATCCACTCCATTGCGTAATGTCTTTACTCGTTCCTTATCTTCTTTCCGCGCTTACATTCGATGAACATTGAGGAACCGGCAGTGTTTCCTCAGCGGCAATATTTCCAACTGTTGGGAGCCACTGCGTCGTTAAGGATATATGGCGCAGATTCCGCCTTATGGAGTCTTGCAGTCTCCCTTATACTTAAGCAGGGTGGTGGCGCAAAGGTTGGTGATAGTTGATAAACAAGGGGTCTACTCGATTGCGGTGATGCCCTGTATGCGTTCCTTATCTTTCTTTCCGCACGGTACACTCGATCAGCATTCAGGAAACAGTGTAACTCCTGCACGCGATATCCCTATTTGTTTCTGCCACGCGGCGCCATTAAAGGGACACTAAAAGCCTCGTTGCGCAAATTCGCATTATGTGTAGCCAGGTCCGTTATTTTACTCTTCTGCCAAGCTGTTACATATGTTAACACGATTCTTGCCCGACATGACACCAGTAATAGAGTATATTTGCGAAGTTAGTTCAAGCATCAGCGTGGCTTCTGTGGCAAAATACTTGACTCACGAGGGCGGGGTTCAATCTCATCCGAGCCTTGAAATTTGTGTTCTCATTTCACGCGATAGCGGTGACCGTGACACGGCGGGCTGCGGTCTTGGGGTGGCGGAATACCATTGACGCCCGAAATTGGCTATTGGATCTCATAACAGCTTACGCTGTAACCAAAACTTCGAGCGCCGAAATGCCCTCTCCACCCTGGCCTGCGTGAGAGGCACGCAAAGCTCTACTTGCTTTAATACAACATCTCTGGTTCGCACTGTAATTTCTGCCTGAGACACGCGCTAATACTGCACGCTTTAGATATGTTAATGCTCACGTTCCATGGCATCAGTTGTTCTGCATTGCCAAGTTTCTCATCAACCGAAAAAAACGATTTAAAAACTTCGGTTTTCACTACGGAAAGAAATAACAGATAAAGTTTCGTTACATTTTCTTTCCATTCAAAAATATCGGTTTTTTTTTCGTTTTTTGTTTTTTTGTTTTTGTTTCGTTCCGACACACTGGAGGTTGATTTTCTGAAGTGACTAACAGGAATTGAAATCTGACACACACACTCGTACGAGTGCAATGCATTCGGGCCTGTGACAACCACTGCGCTCTGGCGTCCATGAAGATTGTGCAAGAGAGCGGGCGGCACGTAAATGTTAGACCCACTTTATTAGTAAGCCGTTCAACATCAGGGAACAGCAGGGAGAATTACGCAGCTGCGGAGAGAATAGCTAATCAGTAAAATAACATACCTTTTAAATGCGAAGCATTTGTTAGCGAACTTCTGCGACTTTGAGCGCATCTATCTATCTATCTATCTATCTATCTATCTATCTATCTATCTATCTATCTATCTATCTATCTATCTATCTATCTATCTATCTATCTATCTATCTATCTATCTATCTATCTATCTATCTATCTATCTATCTATCTATCTATCTATCTATCTATCTATCTATCTATCTATCTATCTAGCCGCCTACGACTTGGTGCTCTCCTGGCCGTTTCGTTAATCGAATGTATACCAAAATTGGTGTGTCATAACGTGGCCTTATCACGAACATAAATGACAGGTCATATCATGAAAATCATCACACGCATGTCGCAAAAAGCATGATTTACATTCCACGGCCTTTGGGCTCTTGCGGTCGTTCCGTTAATTTCATATATACCAAAATTCGTGCGGCGTGACAAGAGTTCATGAAAAACATAATAACATGTCCTAACATGCAAATCTTGACGCGCATGTCATGTGCAGCATGGTTTACATGACATGGTCTCGGGCGCGCGCGGCCGTTTAAATGAATGGATATATACGAAAAACTGGTATGACGAGACATTTCTGTATGACAAACATAACTGACACGTGGTAACATGAAAATCACGACATGCATGTCATGTACGACATGATTTACATACCACGCTTATGGCGCACTCGCGGCAATTTCGCTAGATTAATATACACCAAAATTGGTATTGTGGGATGTGGACTGTATGAAGAACATTAGTAACAGGTGATAGCATGAAAACCATGATATCCATGACATGTATGTCATGCTTTAGATGCCACGCTCATGGTGCATCCGTCTGGGGTACTATGCAGGATGGCCCGAGCTGGACCACACTCGGGATCTTTCCGAGGTCTGGCGACACCCCATTTTGAACGAGCTAACAGTACGGGAAGGTGAAGTCCATCCCTCAGCGCGCGCTGCGTTCCATTGGTTACGATGGAACGCGGCGTCACGTCAAGGGCGGTCGAGATGGTTGGGTTGTGTCTTCAAATTAGAGGCATCTTCTTTCATTTGTTTGTCGTTCCACTGAGTGCAGGAGTGCACCCATGCAAGAAAAGTGACAGAAAGTTCTACCAACTATATTTTTATGTGTTCGCGGGCCGTTTGAATCAATTTTCTAGCGTTTAATGTCTGCAATAAGTACCCTTTAGAATAATCAGCACCGTGGCCTCCGAGATTAGTTCCGACCGAGCGCTTTACAACACCGCGGCTACAGCCAATCGCCGAGGCCACGTGTGTAATCACCATGGTCGGCCTGTACATTCTAGCGCGTTGCTCGGCCGGCGCGCGCCCTCTTCGTCCTCTTATTAATCGCCTGTTCGCTCCCCGAGCAGGTGCGGCCGGCTGATTAGATCATTGGCTGGGCGGTATACCTAGCTAAGTCAGCACATGCTATGACGAAGCTGATTAAGCCAAATCATGCTAACACCGAGCTAATTAAGCCAGCCCTTACTAAGACCATGCTAATGAACCATGTAAAGCTAAGAACAAACTAAGACCATGATAATTAACACGTCGCTAATTAGGAGCGTGTAATTAAAACCAAGATAATCAAGAGCTTACACATCAATATCGTGTTAATTATTATAGTCCTAATTAGGGTTATGCTAATACCTCTGTACTATTCAGGACCTTGCGAATTAAGCCTGAGTTATTAATGTCGTGTATTTAAAACCATTAACAATCAAGACAGGACTATTCAATATCATGTTAGTTAAGACCAAGCTAATTAGGGTCATTTTAATTAACACGACGCTAATTAGGAGCACGCTAATTCAAATGAACCCAACTAGGAACTTCCTCGCCATGTACGCGGGTACTTATGATCACTCTAATTAGCGTTATGTTAAGTACATTCGTGCTAATGAGGACCTTGATAATGGAAATCTGATAACAACGCCGTGTTAATTAAAACATTCCAAATTAAGACAACTATTTCACCTGGCCATGTTAATTAAGGCCTAGCTAATCAATAGCACGAATATTGAGACCGAACTGACACGGTCATTACTCTAAAGCAGGCCAAGCATACTTAGTAGACCGAGCCACGTAATAAGCTCGAAGAAGCTAGGTGACCACTAGCTCCTCCGATGGCCCAGCCTTACACAAGTAGTGCAAGCTGACCAAATTATTTTATGTCCAAAGAAGCTGTTGAGTAGCGTTCACTGCATGAAACACTTGACAGGCACACCGTCACTATGACATTCCCGAGGTATAACGGGGGCCTTTTCAGAGTCAACGAGTTTGGTGCCCTAGTTCGCGCGTCAATCAATTTGATTGACAGACTCCTGCGGCGAAGATCGGGTCCTCCCACCGCGTTTGCTCTAGCGGAGGAGCAGTGCTCACGGCGCAACGCCAGCGAGCGGCACGATTAATCTATCAGCTTAATCGCGCAGACTATGCACACACGCAACGAAGAACTAAAGGTTATATCATCACGTGGCTACCGTGTCTCGCATTCTACTTCACCGCGCTCACGATGTACCACTCACAGCCACGAAGCAAGCGCCCGGTGGGATTTGCGGCGAGAAATTTTATTATTTACTTGTTTGTGGAGACATTGTTTCTACCGATTCTTCAGACGTGTAACGTAAGTACAGCAGGAACCTGTCCATTTATTAAGTGCGAATGCACTTTAAAGCGACCCTGAATCCGCCGTCATCCACGCTCCTCCATCCTCTCCCCTAGCAACGGCGCGAGGAGCGCGCGACGTCACGCCCCACGTGACTGCGCGCGCTCCGCCCTCCGCTCCGTGGCTGCGCGCGCCCCGCGCATTGCCTGTGGTGATGAAGGCCGGCGGCGAGACGCTGAACGAAAGCGTGCGAAGCGAGCCGAGCACCCCAAAGCCGATCTGGTGCGTGGGACGCGCGATGCGTGAGCGAGCGCGGGCCCTCGATTTCGATCGGCGGACGCGAACTTCAAGCGAGACTTCCTGGACCGCAGCTTCGGATATAGCTGCGCGGTGTGCGATCGACTGTGTGTTCGACAACAACCTGAGCCCACTCGGGCGTGCGGAACGCCGCCAACAAGTTGAACGCGTTGCGGGTTCTTTGGAGACGAGTCGGAAGACAGATCATCATCATCAGTAAAAGTTCTTTGCACTTAAAAACGGCCAACCTCCGGGGGTCGGCTGGCGCGTGCTCTCTCGCTGCCGTCTCCTTCGCTCGGCTCTGGCAGTTTAGTCCGCGCGCGCCCCCTCATAGCATCACCCCGTGCTTCGCACTTCTCTAAACTCGCCTTCGGGGAAATGGCGGGTTTTTAGGGGGCGAAGCTCTTAAGGCGGCACCCGTTCGTCCCTCTAGTCGTAGTCGTAGTCCGTAACCAGTCTTACGCTTTGACCTCCCAGGTGGTGCCGGTGGGAGATTTTTCCTGTGCGTTGTTGAACAATAAAAAATTCGCAGCGGTAGCTAAAAGCCGACTTCTTCGGTCTCTCATTCCAATTAGCAGCCATTCTTTACCTCCAAGGTAGTGCCTGGTGAGATTTCTCCTGTGCGTGATTAAACAATAAAAATTTTGTTCAAAACGCCGTTGATTGATGAAATAAACCAACGAAAGACGCCAGATGTTTTGTAAAAGCAAAACGGAAGAACGCCAGATGTTTCTAAAGCAAAAGGAAAAGACGCAAGCTGCTTAACGAAAGACGCCAGATGTTTTCTAAAGCAATGGTTTTCTAAACAATGAAAATTCACAGCGTACATGTAAAATTAAGTGAGCTGCAAGTCGTCATAACTCATCGAACCTTTAGTATAAACGCGCCCTATCTCACGTCGGTGATGATGTACTGGGCAGAATTCACGGAAGGTTCACGGTTACCGATGAACCTCCGCAGCTTCGCCCACTCATCATCATTCACTGCGTGGATTATGCTGTGATTTTTTTATCTGTAATATTCCAGTGGAACGAAACGAGCTGCATCGAAGTGCTGCGTGTGTGCCCTTGTTGCTTCGAGTGTGGAAATTTCCATGCTGCAGATGGAACGAAAGAATTCTCCGAAAGAGGACAACACGCCCACGAACACCGGCCCATGGGAGGCGCGATGATCAGTTGGCAAAAAGATGCGCGGCAATCACGCTGTCGTTGCTGCACTGTCAAAATGCTGACTGAGTGGCGGCGCTGACGCGTTCGCACGCGGCGTTCCTTTGGAAACAGCTATAAATGCCGCACATGCGTAGTGACGCCCATGCTCGTTCTTGTAGCCGTTTTTATCAGCACTGCTATCGCGTGCTCCGCACTGTCTTCCTGTCATGACCGCGGTAATGCGAGCTCGGAGCAAGCTCATGTGCCCGAGAAGCTCGGGCCATCCTGCATAGCACCCCTGCCCTCGTGTTGCTAGAAGCTTCTTGATTGGCTGCGCCGTCAGTGACGTTGCTCATCCCGTCGCAGTCGTGCCACCGAGCACGCACGCAGCAGTTTCAACTTGCACCTTCAACTTGGGTAGGCGACGAATATGGATCATACGAACTCCCGAATAACAGACAACTTTCGAAGAACAGCGCCGAGAGCAGAACTGCTGGAGAACTCGTGTTCCCTGCGCCGATGCTGCAGTCCGGGAACAAGTAAAGACCCAGGTGGCCAAGCGCAAGCAGCCACTGCGTACCGAACATTCGGCAGCCTGCCAAGCCGGGTTAAATAAATCTCGAAGCGGAACGCAAGCACCCCTGGCGGCTGGATGCTGCTAACCATCACGCCGAGCTACCTCGAGCGACGCAGGCGCGCGGCGGTGCAGGTAGAGCGGCGTAAACGAGGCAATGGCTTTCGGCGGGAGTTTCTTGAGCGGCACTTTGGGTCCGTCGAGAGATTAACCCACCTCTAAGCACTGGCTCTGCACGTTTCCGCTTCGCTGGTTAACCATCTGTACGGAGTGCTTGGACGGCGATTTTTTATAGTCATAGTCAACGCAGCCTCGGTGGTACAGTGGTTGCGGTGCTCCGCTGCTGACCCGAATGTTGCGGGTTCGATACCGGCCGTGGCAGTCATATTTCGATGGAGGCGAAATGCTACATAAAGAGGTCCGTGTATGCACTGACAGTGCACGCAAAAGCACACCGCCTGGTCAAAATCTCCGAAGCCCCCCCCCCCCCCACTACGGCTTGCCTGATAATCATATCATGGTTTTTTGCTCGTAAAATCCTTTTATTACCAGTACTATAGCAACATGAAAGTATTTGAAATAAGGTTGGCGTTTCATACGAAAAGATGCCTGCTGGCTGGTAACAGTCGGAAATACTTTGCTTTCAACGTGCATGCACCGCAATCAGTTGACAATGAAGCTTTAGCTACAGTTGCTGCTGATGCCAAGGAACACTCTGGTGGAGCTCCTCTATTGTGGCTCCATCAGGAATAGCGGCGAGGTCGTGTTCGCCTGTAGGAACATTTTAGTGTCCTCGCTTTTAAAGTACATACAATACCCTGAATTCAGTCTCGTTTCTTCCATTTTCAGCAATGTGCAAAAATTTTGGGGGACGCGTAAGGTTCGACTTTAAGAGTTGAACGCGATAATGATATTCGGCCCCATCCTTATCGTGCTCTGTTTTGCTTACCATTATGTTCGGTCGCCCCGTCTCACACACGCACACACACTCGACATACCTATAGTAAAGGTTTACGTCCTTCCAACAGCACTTTTATGACAACAGTGTATGCAATATGTGTGTGTAAAAGAATTCGCGCACTAATGTATATGCCCTTCGTAATGTGTGACGTGCATTTAACCAGCAGCAACTACGCGCGTGATACTCTTTCGAAGTTGCGATGCACCCACTACGTGTTCGTAAGGGAATAAGCGCAGTGATGTGTGTGCCTTTTGTAATGGGTGGCTGGCTTTAAACCGCCAACCTGTTATGCACTTCACGTGGTGTGACTCCCGATGGCAATATTACATCTCGTACTGTGACACCCGTACACATGACGCGTATGATTGTGAAGCGTTGAAGGCACACTCAGTGCAGTTCCAAGCAATGGAGTGGCTCTGTAGTAGAACACCTGCTTGCCACGCAGCAGGGATGGTAAAATCGATGAATGATTAATAGAATAATCATTTTCATTTCATTTTTTTCATTTTATTTACCCTAAAGGCCCGTTGAGCATTACATAGGGGAGGGGGGGAATAACATGGTTCAATGAACGCAAAAATTGGATACACAGAAAAAAATATAGCGGTGCTGATAACACTAGTATAATCACTCTTTCATGAAGAAGCGTATGTGCAATCAGTCACGAAGGTGAAAATGTGCAAAAAAATGTTACAGAAAATACTGGCAGAAAAAGTCTATACGATTCACCCACAAACCTGGGAAAAGCGAAGAAGAAGAAATATATGCAGAAAACACTTGTAGAAGAAAGTGTGTACAGTTCACTAAAAAAATATGGGAAAAGCGAGCAAAGAAGAGACAACAAGTATTTCTACAAAGCAATAAAATGATTCGGACATATTTATATTACTGAAGCGTGAGATGATTTCTTTGATGGACTTGAATACACCGTAATAAAGCAAGAATCTGTCAGAATCTCTGAGAATGTTGTGGATATGTTAGTGGTTTACGCTAGGCAACAGGAATTTCTTTAGTGCCTCTGAAAATTTATCAGCATTTACTTCTTCAGCTATTGCTCTCGGCAGTTGATTCCACCCCTGGATTGCCAAATAAAGAAAAGAAAAACTTAGTAGAGCAGTACGGGCGAACGGTTGGCGAACTTTAAATCAGTGGTCCAAGCGTGGAAACGTTGCATCTGGCCTCGTTAATAATGATGTATTATAAGGCGTAGGGTTGTGATACAAATTATGAAAGAACGTTAAACGAGGCACCTTCCGTCTAATTTGTAGTGTTGCAAGGTCAAGACTGTCTTTCATTTTAGATTTCATTTCATTTCATTTTATTTACCATCAAGACCTGAAGTATCACAGAGGAGAGTGGTTAACAATATACAAAAGTAAAACAAAACAAAGCAGCAAAAGTCGCTAGTTAAGACAAAGAATAATTGGTCAGTTAAGTCCGGGAGTGATGATGTCTGAAATGGCCGAGCGAAACTTTGAGTGGTCCTTGACAGAAACAAATTGTGCCGGCAAGGTGGTTCCATTCTTGAGACGTCCTAGGAATAAATGATTCGTGACAGGTTCTGGTATGGCAGTGCATTATCCCAACCTTATGGACGTGATCAATGCGAGAGGAAATGTAAGGGGATGATATAAACTTATCACGCAGGTAGGAATTGTAGAAATATAAGTTATGGAATAAAGACACACTTGAATAGGAAGAATAATCGGATACGATGAACCTAGCTGCTTTGTTTTGTAATGATTCTAGCGTTCTAATGAGGTATGTTTGATAAGGATTCCAAATAAATGAAGAGTACTCAAGTTCGGATCGGACTATTGAGTTGTAGGCAAGAAGTTTTGTATCTTTATTAGCTTGGCGAAGTGTGCATCGGAGGAAACCAAGAGTCCGATTTGTTTTACCCAATAACACGTCGATGCGTGTGTTCCAGGTCAAATTAGAAGTTAAATAAACACCTAAGTATTTAAATGACTCGACCCGTTCAATTACCTCATCATTTATTGTATAGGTGTGCGACAGAAAATTATTACATGTAGTAAACCGCACTAGTTTTGTTTTACTATGTTAATATTCATGTGCCAGTCATGACACCACTCACTCAATAACCTCAAGTCTTTATCTAATTCTTCGCAATCATTATGGTGAGTAACAGCACGATAAATAACGCAATCGTCGGCAAATAGACAAATTTTTGAAGTTACACCAATATGAATATCGTTAATGAAAATTAAGAACAATGTTGACCCCAATACTGACACCTGGGGCACACCGGAGATGACAGGCTTAAAGTCGGACACAACGCTTTCAATCAAAACCGCTTGACGCCTGTCGCTTAAATACTCTTGAACCCAATCAATGACCTGGTTGTCTATTTGAAGAATTCTCATTTTATATATCAAACGGCTGTGGCTCACCCTGTCGAAGGCCTTTTCAAAGTCAAGAAAACTGCATCAGTTTGTGCTAGTTCGTGCAAGTGGGTGTGAATTTCAGTAGTTAGTTCGAAAAGCTCTGTCTCACAAGAGCGTCCCCGTGGAACGCCATGTTGATTTGAAAATAGAATGTTGTTTTCAGCCATGTATTTCATAATAGAAGACAAAATGTGTTCAAACAGCTTGCAAGTGATAGATGTCAATGACATTGGACGATAATTTTCCATTTATTTTTATCACCCTTTTTAAATATCGGCACTGCGTGAGCAAGTTTCCAGTCGTCAGGAATTGGGGTTGTATCTAATGATTGTTGAAAAATGAGTGAAAGTGTAAGTGTTGAGTAAACATTTGTAAGTTTCAGCAATTTTGTGGTGACACCATCGGGGCCAGGACTTGAGTATGATGGCAAACGTTCGATAGCTTTTTCAACTCCATTAGGGGTTATAATTATGCGAAACATTACAGAGGCGTCATAATCGGGTGTACTATTGCTCATCGTGTGAACACTCAGGGGTTTTGCTTTCACAAAAACGATACAAAATATGAATTAAAAGCATGCTACAAATAAGTTGCACTCAAGATAGAGCCATCCAGTGAACATATTTGAGGTAATTCCTTCGAAGGCTCAGGAGATATCACCCTCCAAAATTTCTTTGGGTTATCTTTTAGGAAGTTGGGCATATCTGTATCAAAAAACTTGTCCTTAGCATTTCTGATTTTCTGCTTACAAGTGTTCGCCATGTAAAGTATTCAGTCCAATCGTCTTCTGTGTTGCTGCGTTTTGCTTTTGTGTACAAACGCTTTTTTTTTCAGGCAACGCTTGACATCTCTGGTGAACCATAGTTTATCTTTAGCCTCGGTAATCAGCTTTTTTAGAACTTGCACTTCCTGCAGCCTTTGACATAATTTCGAAACAACGCCCAGTTTTCGTGCCCAGATTAGTCGGCATATGTTAAGAAATGCTCTGAATAGAACTTTTTCATTTAATTTTCTACCTTATCTAGATCGACTTTAAAAAGTCGTGTATTTCTCTAGTACGGGACTGTTGTTTATTGATTTTTGTTTTAATGATACAGTGAATGACTGTGGTCACTGATCTGTTCAAGGACGGTTGCTGTAGCTTGATCAGGATGTGTTGTAATCAACAAATCAAGGATTGCGTCACCGCGCGTAGGCGTATGGATCAATTGATTCATTTCAAAGAATGATAACATGTGAGTGAAACCGTGGCCTTCCCAATCTTTACCAGCGTTGCTTGATGGTAAACATAGCCAATTGATACCAGGGTAGGTAAAGTTTCCAGCCATTACGATGTGCGTGTTAAGTTAGGTTTGAACGTAAGCAATGACATCGGTAAGTTCTTCAACAAAGTTTTCGTGATAATTAGGGGGCCTATAACAAGTACCTATTACGAGCGTTACGTGGTTTAAGTGGCATACGACCCTGCAGTTTCCAGACGGCTATCAATGAAAGCAGGTTGTGATCGAATATGCTTTTTACAGCGATTAGCACGCCACCTCCCTTCCCGCTGTGTCTATCATTGCGAACAACGGAAAACCTGTGAGATATAAGAAGTTCACTGGTATCGATGTCTGGGTATAGCCACGTTTCCGTGCTGATAATTACATCAGCAGAGCAGGTGTGAACAACATCTTCTAGGTGGTCTTGTTTGTGTACGATGCTGCGGAAATTGGCATAGATTATCGAGCAGTTTTGCGCCTGCATTGTTTGTGAGCGCTACGGTTGTCAGGCTGATCTTTTATCTGAAGGTGTCATGCAGACCTTTTCAGTGGCTTCATCATATCGGTAACGCCTGCCTCCTAGAGCGAGCGTATCAAAGTTAAGGCTCATTTTCTCGTTTGGGCCGCGTTTATCGCGCGCGTAGTCACGGAGCTTCTTCCGAGCTAACTGAATGCGCGGCGAAAAGTCTTCTTCAATCCAGACCAAACTTGATTTTAAGTTTTTTAGTCTGAACGCGTTGGTAAGGACTTGGCTTTTTGTTTTATAACTAAGGAATTTAACAATGAGGGGACGGTTATATCCTTCACGGCGGGCGCCAACACGATGGGCCCGCTCAATGTTCCCGTTTTCGAGACCCAGATGGTTCTTGCAGAGATCAACAATCAGTGACTCCGACACCTCGTAAGTTTCTCTTTCTTTCTCTGGTATCTCTTTGAATATCAAGTTCTTGCGGCGCATCCTATTATTAATGTCGTCGAAAAGATAGACCAAATCTACTTCACTACCGTTTTTACTTGAAAGAACCGGAAGTTCGTTCTTAATGGCTCCGATAGATTTTGTGACATCGGGTATGGTAGTCATGTTGCTGCCAAATTCCCCAAGCACTGTTTCCGCTTTCGTAAGCCTTTTCTTGATATCAACGATACCCGTGTGAATGTCTTTAATATTGCCGGACATTTCCTTCTTAAACTTGTCTCGCGCCAAGTTAGCCTCCTTCAAAGCATCAAGAATATGATCCATATTATCGCGTCCCGGGTTCGCTTCAACGTCACCAGCACACACAAGAAGCTGAGCAAGGCAAAACAGCGCAAGAATAATTCTACCGCGCTTGTAGTACTTCATAATAAAGTTGCAGCGCCATCAAATCGCGACTGCACTTTCCTCCGATGGCGCACCTTTTGGCTGAAGGAGCCGATGCGGCATAGGTACACAGCAGTATCGATACCCATTCTGACGCAATGTCACAGCAATAACAAAACACTTCAGTGGGATTTGCGGCAAAAAATAGCACCCAGAACTACAGTGTGAAACGCTACTGCTTTCCCACGCACCTACAAAAACGAAGGTGTTTTTCAGAGCACGGATAGGCCGCAAATCCCGTTGT